>NC_057807.1:124424797-124540871 GCF_018294505.1 Triticum aestivum | reverse complement strand
GAGAAGAGGAGAGATTGCGTGTGGGGGTCGAGAGTTTGGGCTGCGGGCGTAAAGACGTACAGAGGATTCTTTACTTCCCTTGTAAGCTTTCTCGTTCGAGACATCAATTTGTCGCTTCAATTGGCCATCGCGAACAGTGAAACTGTTGTCGACGTGGCACTCGCGAGCGGGCACCCTTGATGCACACCTTATTGTTTTTGATAACCTGCACGCAGCTCGTCTGCCCGCCCGTACGCTCGCCCGCAGTGCATGCCGCCGCATGCTCGCCAACACCCACACGCAGGACGCAGCTCGCCCTCCCACGCTCCTGGCGAGCTCCGGCACGGTGCAGGCTACGACTCCCGTGCGGTGTGCATGCGGCGTTTGACTTATTTCCACCTTTCGATAATTATAGTCCACCACACACCATCGACATACTATCTTATTATTTACTAGCACAAATGCCCGTGCGTTGCAATGGTAAAGTAAATTAATATGTTTCCATGGAAAAGTTCACCAAAGTGGCACGAGGGCATCTTTAAATATTACTCTCTATTACAATCCCATGAAATATTGTTTCTCAGACACAACCCACAATCCCATTTAAATATATATCCAGGTCCGTAGACCATCTAGCGTCGACTACAAGCACTGAAACAACAACTGCCGCCGATAAAGAAAAGCGTAGATTGAAAGAATTTAACTTATAGACACACCGACATAGACAAAGAAAGAGCGGACCCAAGTTGATCCACGAAAGACAAACATCGACCAAATCCCACGATATCCATCGAAGAAAAACCTACACACGTCCTTCGATGATGCTAGAAGCATCATCATGGCGGGGATCTTCAGGGAGCCGCCCTCCCCCCGTCTTTCTAATTAGGACATGAACCCTACCAAAACGAAAAAATACCTAAAAACAAAGCCCTCCTGCCGGCAAGGACCGTGATCCATAGGAGACGAGGCGGACACGGCAGGAGGCAGAGGAAACCCTAGGCTTTTTGTGCCCTCCTCTATTTATCTCATGCAGCCCCCAATCCAAGTTAATTCTTGCGGATTACTGTTTGTCTGTTGCTTCTCCAAGCGGCTGGTTGTTTGTACAAGCACCTCACGCAAGTATATAAATTGGTCAGATTTTGTGTTGAAAAGT
Source organism: Triticum aestivum (assembly GCF_018294505.1). NCBI lineage: Eukaryota > Viridiplantae > Streptophyta > Magnoliopsida > Poales > Poaceae > Triticum > Triticum aestivum. The sequence goes on along the minus strand of NC_057807.1, from coordinate 124,539,739 downwards.
GAGGTGGGACTATTTTATTAGCAAACAAACCTCTTTCTCGCATAGTCATCAGCTTATTTCTAGACAAGCATAATCGTCAGCTAGCTTTGGCTACGTTGTTCTTTTGCTTGGTATAGTTAGTTTTTTTTCAGAAACGTTTGGCATAGTTAGATGGCCGTGAGATCGAACAACCATGCAAGCAGTAGTATTTTTTTTATATATTCTGAAAGACCACCCATATACTCGTAGCCCACAAGAGAAAAATTATTAGAAGGCCCACTTGCTTGCTTGGCTCCTGGCCCAGTACGTACCGATGGAGCGATCGATCTTAAAACAGCGATACGAAGTTACGAACCACCTCCTCGCCACCTCGTACATGACGTTAGTACCACCTCGCCACCTCGTACGTGACCAAAACTAACAGTAGAAAAAGACTAATCGCAGGACAAAACTAGGAATATCACCTTACTTTAATAGTAAGTATAGAAGTATAGAAGTATAGATATAGATATAGATTTATTGTTTAGTCCGTGATGCATGCACGCTCACCAGCCCCGTCTACGCCTCTCGCGCGGGTGTCATCTGGCCCGACGCACCGCTCTGTGTTGGCTCCATCCAACCTTATCTTCTCGGCCAGCACCACGCACCGCTTGTGTGTAGCTCATCCAACCTTATCTCTTCTCGGCCAGCACCGCTCATTCTCGTCTCTCCCCCACTCGTTCTTCTCCATCCCACAACGCCCCCAGCTATGGATGCAGATGGCATCGAGGCCATCACCGAGCCTCCCGACTCCTCTTTCCTCCACGGGCTCAGCTCAGCGCCCGCCCAATTCCTCGCGCACGGCGCGACCCACACCGGCTCCAGCGCCTCTCCTTCTCCTTCTTCATGTCTCCTCCTCACCTTCTTAGCCTTTTTCCCTTGGTCATGCAGGAAGCACGCGCAAGGAGCCTCGCCACTGCAAGCGGATTTGGCTGCCCTCGACTGTCCCCGACCTCGTCTGCTCCTCCCCGTGGCGGGATTTGACGTGCCGCCGCCCAATCCGCCTCCATCGGACCGGACCAGGCTGCCCTCGACCGTCCCCTGGCCTCGTCTGCTCCTCCCCGTGGCCGGATTTGACGCGCCGCCATCGGATCCGGCTGCCCTCGACCGTCCTCGGCCTCGTCTGTTCCTCCTGTCGAGGGATTTGATGTGCCGCCTCCGAATCTGCCTCCACCGGACCGGATCCGTCCGGATTCGACTGCCCTCGACCATCTCGGTTCCCCTTCTGATTAGCCTCACCTTTGTTTTCTGATTTTTGTGGTCGCTTGTTGAATAATCAATGTGTACCTATATGAACTGGTGTGATTAGGTGTAATTAAGTGATGTGGTATTATTACTTAGCCAAATCATATACGTAATTTTTTTCGGCATGATCCGAGCAAGGCAAAGAGAAAGCTCATAGCACATGAGGCCCATTACGGGAGGCGTGGAGGACGCGGCACGAATCTGAAGTCCGAAACATTTTTTTCACATATATACTGGACTACAGATTAATTACTTGAAACCATAGGGGGCTTTTTGCAAAAAATACACGATGACGGACGACTTATAATTCTAGACTGCGGGTTAATTAGCATAAACTCCGGGGTGTTTTATGTAAACTACATGAAAACGGCTCGTTCTGTTTAGCCTATACTGCGGGATAATTATCGAAAAAGGCAGGGATGTTTTTGCAAAATAACGCGACGGACGACCAGAAGCAGTCGCTGCTTTATTAGTAGGTAGAGATAGAGATATACTAATGCAAAAGAAAGTCAAGTTTATTGTAATACAAACTTGCAAACTTTTTTTGACTTATTTAAGTTATTAATGTTTTTCCCATATGATTTGTATATACACCCAGGAACCAAAGGGTATTCCCAGAAGATGTCTTGATTTCTTCAGATTTTTTTTCTCAAATACTCACGAGTGTACGTACTATACATTAAACAAGGGAACGGGATTAAAGAGTCCCTCCACCTTGATGTTACATACTCCCTCCGTTCGGAATTACTTGTCGCAGAAATGAATAAAAGTGGATGTATCTAGAACTAAAATGCGTCAAAATACATCCATTTTTATGATAAGTATTTTCGGATGGAGGAAGTATTACAACATGAACACCAACTCCACCCCACGTACAACAACTAGGCTAAATAATGTTACATACTCCCTCCGTTCGGAATTACTTGTCACAGAAATGAATAAAAGTGGATGTATCTAGAACTAAAATGCGTCAAAATAAATCCATTTTTATGACAAGTATTTTCGGATGGAGGAAGTATTACAACATGAACACCAACTCCACCCCACGTACAACAACTAGGCTAAATAATTGTCCTAGCCTACTCTGCTAACTTTCAAAGAAAGTGCTAACGTCATTCTTGTGCATTCCCGCTTACTTCCACTGTGTGCCCTCGGCCAGTATGTTGAGTATAATGTGCCTCATGGAATGGGATGCGTCGTCAAACACAATGGCATTGCGATGCTTCCACAACTCCTAGAGCACGAGGGTTGAGACTATCCTAGTATCCTTCCATGTTCTTCCTGATCAACCCTTCACGACACACCATTGTGCAATGTTTTCGCCCCTCGGTGCCCAATCCAGCTTGCCCGCGGCAACAGTAACTGTCGTCCAATCTTCTTTGGCAAACACACAGTCCGGTAGCTAGTGGTTTATGGTTTCTTCCTCTTGGTTGCAGAATGGGCATTGCTCCAAATGGTCCAATCCGCATTGGGCCAGTCGGTCGGACGTCAAGCACCTGTTCTGAAAGGCGAGTGAAGCGAAGAAATGACATCGAAGTGGAGCTCTTGATCCCCAAGTGAACTGCGTTGTTGGTACCACCTTCCTGCCCCAGACGATCTTGTCGAGAAACGCCCGTCCTTTTCCCAGGACCATGCTATGGAGTCATTTGCGTTGGGGCTCAGCTGGACCCACGTTATCTTTGTCCACAAATTTCTTCAGATCTAACACCACATGAGCATTGACCATAACATGAATCACGAAATCCATACAAAACTAGTTAGTGCACTATTACACTCTTCCTTGTAGGCAGAAATCACTAATCTATTGTAAGGAAAGGAGAAGATACCATGTCAGAAATTTCAAAAATGAACACAACATGGACGCAGTCATCAAAACTAAACATCACTAGTAACTCTAAGAAGCTTTGAAAGGAAAAAAATTGTATCAACGCAAAGAAAAAGAAAAAGGCACAATACAAAAAGGTTTGCATGTATCGACTAAACTGCTGGGAAACGTTGCATGGAAAAAAAATCTACGCACAAGCAAAATCTATCCATGGAGATGCATAGCATCGAGAGGGGAGACTGTGTCTACGTACCCACGTAGACCGTAAGCGGAAGTGTTTAGTAACGCGGTTGATGTATTCGAACTTCTTTGCGATCCAACCGATCGAGTACCGAATGTACGACACTGTCACGCCTAATATGCGATACTATCCTAAAGAGACTCGAAGGTCCCACCAAGGATAGAACCGCATATTGATACACTTCTACAAGGTGGATATCATTACATTAATATTATATAATAAATGGGGATACATACCAAAGGCATACAATGCCACACGAATACAACATCATCTTACATAAGAGCACCATCCGACTACGGATGAAACACAAACAAAAATTCGAACGACATCCACCCTGCTAGTCCAGGCTGCCGACCTGGAACCTATCTCCTGATCGAAGAAGAAGCAGAAGAAGAACTCCAAAACAAGTAAACATCGCTCTCGCGTCATGATTATCGCATAAACCTGTACCTGCAACTGTTGTTGTAGTAATCTGTGAGCCACGAGGACTCAGCAATCCCATTACCATGGGTATCAAGACTAGCAAAGCTTAATGGGAAAGGAAGGGGTAAAGTGGTGAGGTTGCAGCAGTGACTAAGCAAGTATGGTGGCTAACATACGCAAATAAGAGCGAGAAGAGAACAAGCGGAATGGTCCTGAAGCTAGCAATGATCAAGAGGTGATCCTGAACTCCTACTTACGTCAAACATAACCAAAAACCGTGTTCACTTTCCGGACTCCGCCGAAAGAGACCATCACGGCGACACACATGGTTGATGCATTTTAATTCGGATTTGGTGTCAAGTTATCTACAACTGGAAATTAACAAATTTCCATCTGCCACATAACCGCGGGCACGGCTCTCGAAAGTTTATACCCTGCAAGGGTGTCCCAACTTATCCCATGATAAGCTCTCGCGATCAATGAAGGATATTCCTTCTCCCAGGAAGACCCGATCAGTCTCGGAATCCCGGTTTACAAGACATTTCGACAATGGTAAAACAAGACCAACAAAGCCGCCCGATGCGCCGACAATCCTGATAGGAGCTGCACATATCTTGTTCTCAGGGCAACACCGGATTAGACAGGCTACGAGTATAACCAGACCTCGAGTTTCCCCGAGGGGGCCCCACAGGCGGCTTGGTTCGGACCAGCACTTAGAGAAGCACTGGCCCCGGGGGGGGGCTAAAATAAAGATGACCCTCGGGCTCCGGAAACCCAAGGAAAAAAGGGGTAGGTGAGGCAAATGGTAAAACCAAGGTTGGGCCTTGCTGGAGGGGTTTTATTCAAAGCAAACTGTCAAGGGGGTCCCATAAATCACCCAGCCGCGTAAGGAACGCAAAATCCGGGAACATAACACCGGTATGACGGAAACTAGGGCGGCAAGAGTGGAACAAAACACCAGACATAAGGCCGAGTCTTCCACCCTTTACCAAGTATATAGATGCATTAATTAAATAAGAGATATTGTGATATCCCAACAAAATCCTGTCCACCATGGAGCAATTTCAACTTCACCTGCAACTAACAACGCTATAAGAGGAGCTGAGCAAAAGTGGTAACATAGCCAAGCAATGGTTTGCTAGGAAGGGTGACAAAGGTTAGAGGTTCATGGCAATTTGGGAGGCTTGAAGAGCAAGTGATAGGTAGCGCAGCATAGCGATAGAACGAAACAACTAGCATAGAAATGATAGTAGTGAGATCCAGGATAGCGGTCATCTTGCCTGAAATCCCGCTAGGAAGAAGAACGAGTCCATGAAGAAGATGAAGCCACGAAGACGAACCAAGCGTAGACGAACGAATCCTCATGATTGCAATGAAACAGGAACTATCGAGAAGAAGCACACAACATGGTAAACACACCACACGTGGACATGACATGATGCTCAACCAAGTATGATGCAAGACAAGACTACATGAAGCTACTCATGGCAAGAGATGATGCAAACAAAAGCAACACATCAAGGCAAGTTTAAATAAGGCCGGAAACAACATATAACAATTCCGGTAAGTCCTCATATGCAAATTTCGAAATTGGTCCAGATCTGAATAAACATTAAGTTGAAGTTGTTAAACAGCAAGTTAAAGAGCACCAAGAGGATCTACGCGAAATTCTAGTCAAGTTACATATAAAGTTCATTTGGTTCGGAGCTACGGCCTAGAAGATATGAGTAAAACAAGTTAAACATGGCATTGATGCAAAATGCATACAAACATCAAGCAAACACCTCAAAACAAGGATGCACCATGATAATATGAAACTACATGCAAAATCAAGCAAGTTTCATATAGAGCACACTCAAAACGGAGCAACGGTTCAACACATACACTCCAAACAAGATATGACAACAATCTGTCCAAAACAGCAACTAGGCATCTTGCAAGCATCAAAACAACAAGCTACAGTACACCAACATAAGAACAAAAAGCATGAGCATGAAGTACAGGTAAAGCATGACAAAACATGAACACTGAGCTAACTCCAGAAATCATGAGAACACGCTCAAAAGGACATGTCAAGATTGCAAATAATAACAGTTTCAGGCTTAGCAGAAATAACATCAGGTTGCAATGTTTAGAGCTATCCAACAATATGCTACAGGAACTTAACATGGCAAACAAATGCATGGCATGAATCTACTAATTGCATAGAACAAAAGTCCCTTATTGACCATGAGCCAAAAAGGCACAGAAAATATGATGGCACCCATATAAACATAGCAAGTGATATGACAGATTCATACATGGCAGGAACAACAATAAGTAGGCATGTTGGTGAGTTTGAACCACTCACCACAGAGTAATAAATGGCATGGAAAGGCAACCAACAGTAAGAATATATGTTTATGAAGCTAAGAATGGTAATATCAAGTTCATATGGTGCATGGATCACTAGCAAAACACATGGCAAAACTGAACTTAATGTTAACAGACTGACAACAACATTATTTAGCAACTTCGAGAGCAAGATAATAACAAGTTACAGCAGGCTATAAATGCAACCAGGGGAATGGATGGATAGAGCATGACATGTGTAACAAAACATCCTCAGTGAACATCTCCAGATTATGCGTAGAATGATTTGTAGCAGCAGGTTAACCTAGCATCAGGATATAGCAGATTCAGCCTAGCAAAACAGCAACAGCAAGTACCCTACTTCACGAGCTTGGTGCACTCACCACAAGGCAAACAAAAATACATGGATGGCACCACTGTGAAGATGGCATGACATAGATCAAAACACATGTAGAGCTCATGCCCATAGGATGCACACACAAAATGCAACGAAAAAGACAAATCATCAAGTTCTGTTAACAGACAGCAGTTGATATCATATAGCACTCTTGCAACGATGATTAGAGCATCAAGATGAACTCAAACAAACATGGCACAATGTAATGAAATAAAGAGCATCTCACAACGAACAATTTGATATATTACACGCACAAAACAGAGCAGTATGCATGGAATTATGATGCGTTGAACAGGGCATGAAAATGCAAATATTTTCAGGACTTTGCAGTTTTCGATTAAAAAAACGGACGAGCGCGGGATAACTAAAATGCGACCGGGGCGGGTTTTAGGCAGGGCTCACCATGGGCTTCGGCCCACGACGGTGAGGAGAAAGGCCGGCGGTTGGGGAGGCCGGGCCGGCTAGGCGGGGCCTGCCGTGGGGCGGGGCCCACAGGGAGGAGCTCGTCCTCCTCCTCGATCCTTCCTGGATCGGAGGAGCAAGGGCGGCGGCGCTACTCCGGCAAGGCGGCAGGGATGGCGCGGGGGCGATGGACGGAGCTGAGAAGGCTGGATCCGGGACGAGGTGCTCGCCGGGGACCCATTCCCGGCGACGGTGAGGTCTACCGCCGACGGGCAGAGCTATGGGCGGCGGCGCTGCCCATGGAGGAGTTCAGGAAAGTTAGGGAGAGAAAGAGAGAAGAGAGAAAGAGAGAGGAGAGGGGCGGCGGGCGGCGACCTGGCGGGGAGTGGCGGAGGCGCGCCAGCGGCGGTGGAGGCTGGCGGCGGCGACGAGGGCTCGGGGTCGAGGGGTCCTCCCCTCGATCCAGATCGGGAGCGGGAGGCGCGGGGGCGCTCGGGCCCTCGCGGGCTGCGGCGGCGCGGTCACGGGCCGGGCGGGCCAGATCCGGGCCCCGACGGGCCTAGCAGCGGAGGTAGGAGAGAGAGGGCAGGGCACGGGGACACGTGACGGCGCCCGATTCGCCGAGGCGGCGGCGTACATGTCCGGTGCGGCGGGGAAGAAACATCCGACGACGCGGAGGAAGAGGAGGCTAGGGTTTGGGCTGCGAATTTGGACGAGGAGGGCTAACATATAGGTAGAGGGAGCTAGGAGACTCCAAATGGGGTGCGGTTTTCGGCCACACGATCGTGATCGAATGACCGAGAGCATGGAGGGGGTTAGGATGGGTTATTGGGCCACTTTGGAGGGGTGTTGGGCTGCACACAAAATAGGTCTTTACGGTTACCCGGTTAACCGTTGGAGTATCAAACGACCTCCAAATGGAACGAAACTTGACAGGCGGTCTACCGGTGGTATACCAAGGCCGCTTGGCAAACCTCGGGCCATTCCGAGAAAGTTTAACACCCGCTCACAACAGGAGACAAAAGGGGAACGCCGGAGGGCATAGGAGTGCTGGATTGCAAAACGGACAACGGGGAAAAAGCTCGGATGCATGAGACGAACACGTATGCAAAATGAAATGCACATGATGACATGATAAAATGCAACACGCACGCAAATGACATGGCAACAACGGAGAATAACTGGAAGACACCTGGCGCATCGAATTCGGGGCGTTACAACACTCCTCCACTAGAGATCTCGTCCCGAGATCTTAGGACCAAGACGAAAGGGAAAAAGGGATGAGGTGAAACTAGAACTCAAGAGAAGAAGCAAAGAATCGAGAGCACTTGAGAAGAAGAGAGGAACGGCGAGAATGACGAGAATCAAAAGCTCACGGAATCAGATAGACTATGAACCACTCCGGTTAGAACGAGATAAGACACGAATAAGTCTGAAAGGATTTAGGCAGCACTCTGGCTGAAACATGAAGGAATGGAACGCGAGCTTGAGAGGATGGAATGATACTTGACGAAGACATGACACAAAACCTCCGGAAAGAATTTAAAGAGTTGAATGAAAAGAACGGAGAAGAAAATGACAACTTGTGCCGCGAATGAAATTGAAAGCATCTTTAGAAGGAAGGTTTAAACGGAGTTGTTGAGAAAATGAACAACAAAAAGAATAAGCTTGTTGTGGACTTATAGATAACATCTCAAGATCATAAGGTGATAACCAGCCACAAACAGAAATGATTGGATAGCTGAGAAGATCGAAGAAATGCAAAACTCCACTTTGAAAGAATACGGAGAATTAATTACACTTCGAGACTCGAGAAGAAAGATACTTGAACTCCACCAGCAAGAATCTTGATGAACTCTTGAAGAATGAATTGAATCATGAAGAACCACCATGAAGAACTCCGGTGACAAAAAAAGATGATCAGATAGAATGAAGGATGAAAGAATAAGATTAAAGCCTTGCGATGATTTAGATGGAGATTCCGACGAAATGCCCGAGGGAATTTGAACTCCAGAAAAGAAAAGATGAAAACACTTGGAACTAGAATTTAATCCTCACAAACATACTCCGAAGGAACGGATTAATCACTTTGAGGAAATAAGAATAAGATTTATTGTATGCTTATCCTTTATCAAATTAAATTGATGACAAGCAATGGATTTTGCATACTACTTATTCTTCTTGAAAAGGATTAAGGGGGGTATAGCACAAAACTTGAGAAAGTCTTCATGAACCACTGGTAGGATTGGAAAGAACAAATGAATTAAAATGATAATCAAGGAAAAAGAATCTTGAACGAACCACCGTTAGAATTCGGAAATGACTGATGAAAGAGAATGAATCACCGAGAAGAATTAGAAGAACAAATATGCTTGAGGGATTTAGATGCAAGAGAGCAAAGAGATCATGAGTTGATTAAAGAACACTTGAATGAAGCACCGGGATAATTGGATAACCGTAGCTGAAATGTGAGGACGAAGAATTCTTCTGGAACGATGGCCTCCGGTAAAAAGAAACAGAAATCAACTCCTGACATACTCCGGATGGTTAAGAAAAGAATATCTGACAAATGGAATAATTCGCGAGGATAACATGAAGTTAGAACCACAAAACTTTGAGAGAACGGACAAGATTTAGAGAAAAACTCTTCTTCGATCTTCAAATGACGACAAGAAACACCACCAAAATTAATAAGGTACTCCAATAGAATGTAAAAGAGGAAGGGTTGAACCAAAGATGAAAAGAATTTGAAAGCGATCTTGGAGATGGCATCTGACTGATGAAATTCATTCTTACGTCAAACTCAAAAAGACTTAGGTATGGCTCCGAAATAATTAGAAGAGTCGGGTAAGATCCTGGGAAAAGACCTGTGGGTTAGGGCCCACTAAAAGAAAAACACCGTTGGAAAGGGGTGTTGAACAGATAGATGATGCACCAGAACAATTGAAATATTTGAATGAGGTGACAACCTTGAATTAATTCAAACACAGACGAATCTTCTGAGATGTCTTGAACACTCCGGAAGGATAACTGGCGAAAGCGAACGAGCAAGGAAAAACAATTGATCTACGGAAAAGAATATGATCAACCCAAAAAACTTGAATTGAGTGCACCGGAAAAAAGAAAGGGATGAAGAATGTCAAACAAAAGAGAATTCACCGGTTAAAATGATTGAGGGAAGCCTGAAGAGGCTCCTTACGAATGAAAATTGATGCTCGAAAGAGACTCAGACTCCGGAAAGAAAAAGGTGGGAGGGCGGGAAAAACAAAGGCAACTTGGAAGGGGAAATCGACGGACATCTTGAAGAGAAAACACAGGTTGAAAGAAAGCAAAGGCTTCGTACGAGTAGGATGGGTACTCGATTACGGACTCCTGTTCCGAGAACAAAAAGGGTGGGTGGATGGTAAAAGAAAACAACTGAGGATTGAACTTGGCAAAGATGAAGAGGCTCGAGTCAAACTTGACGAGAAATGCACCGGATGAAAAGAGTTGAGAACCAATGACCGGAAAAAACCAACTGCGTGATCCTAAAGAAAAATTTGAAGGGGAAGAGGAGTAACTCAAAACACCTACGTCAAGATTCCTCACCAGAGCAATGAAGGGGCTGAGGAGTAAAAAGAATTCCTACTCTCCGATATAACTAGACTCAGAAATCAGTTTTCTTCTAGACTCAACAACGCCAAACTACACGATCAAATCAAGGGGGCTCCTATGGTCGGTCGAGGCTCTGATACCAACTTCTCACGCCCAATATGCGATACTATCCTAAAGAGACTCGAAGGTCCCACCAAGGATAGAACCGCATATTGATACGCTTCTGCAAGATTGATATCATTACATCAACATTACATAATAGACGGGGATACATACGAAAGGCATACAATGCCACACGAATACAACATCATTTTACATAAGAGCACCATTCGACTACGGATGAAACACAAACAGAAACTCGAACGACATCCACCCTGCTAGTCCAGGCTGCCGACCTGGAACCTATCTCCTGATCAAAGAAGAAGCAGAAGAAGAACTCCAAAACAAGTAAAAATCGCTCTCGCGTCATGATCATCGCATAAACATGTACCTGCAACTATTGTTGTAGTAATATGTGAGCCACGAGGACACAGCAATCCCATTACCATGGGTATCAAGACTAGCAAAGCTTAATGGGAAAGGAAGGGGTAAAGTGGTGAGGTTGCAGCAGCGACTAAGCAAGTATGGTGGCTAACATACGCAAATAAGAGCGAGAAGAGAACAAGCAGAACGGTCGTGAAGCTAGCAATGATCAAGAGGTGATCCTGAACTCCTACTTACGCCAAACATAACCCAAAACCGTGTTCACTTCCCGGACTCTGCCGAAAAGAGACCATCTCGGCTACACACACGGTTGATGCGTTTTAATTCGGATATGGTGTCAAGTTATCTACAACCGGACATTAACAAATTCCCATCTGCCACATAACCGCAGGCACGGCTCTCGAAAGCTTATACCCTGCAGGGGTGTCCCAACTTAGCCCATGATAAGCTCTCGCGATCAACGAAGGATATTCCTTCTCCCAGGAAGACCCGATCAGTCTCGGAATCCCGGTTTACAAGACATTTCGACAATGGTAAAATAAGACCAGCAAAGCCGCCCGATGCGCCGACAATCTCGATAGGAGCTGCACATATCTCGTTCTCAGGGAAACACCGGATGAGACATGCTACGAGTAAAACCATACCTCGAGTTTCCCCGAGGGGGCCCCGCAGGCGGCTCGGTTCAGACCAGCACTTAGAGAAGCACTGGCCCCGGGGGGGGGGCTAAAATAAAGATGACCCTCGGGCTCCGGAAACCCAAGGAAAAAAGGGGTAGGTGAGGCAAATGGTAAAATCAAGGTTGGGCCTTGCTGGAGGGGTTTTATTCAAAGCAAACTGTCAAGGGGGTCCCATAAATCACCCAGCCGCGTAAGGAACGCAAAATCCGGGAACATAACACCGGTATGACGGAAACTAGGGCGGCAAGAGTGGAACAAAACACCAGACATAAGGCCGAGTCTTCCACCCTTTACCAAGTATATAGATGCATTAATTAAATAAGAGATATTGTGATATCCCAACAAAATCCTGTCCACCATGGAGCAATTTCAACTTCACATGCAACTAACAACGCTATAAGAGGGGCTGAGCAAAAGCGGTAACATAGCCAAGCAATGGTTTGCTAGGAAGGGTGATAAAGGTTAGAGGTTCATGGCAATTTGGGAGGCTTGAAGAGCAAGTGATAGGTAGCGCAACATAGCGATAGAACGAAACAACTAGCATAGCAATGATAGTAGTGAGATCCATGATAGCGGTCATCTTGCCTGAAATCCCGCTAGGAAGAAGAACGAGTCCAAGAAGAAGATGAAGCCACGAAGACGAACCAAGCGTAGACGAACGAATCCTCACGATCGCAACGAAATAGGAACTATTGAGAAGAAGCACACAACATGGTAAACACACCACACGTGGTCATGACATGATGCTCAACCAAGTATGATGCAAGACAAGACTACATGAGGCTACTAATGGCAAGAGATGATGCAAACAAAAGCAACACATCAAGGCAAGTTTAAATAAGGTTGGAAACAACATATAACAATTCCGGTAAGTCCTCATATGCAAATTTCGAAATTGCTCCAGATCTGAATAGACATTAAGTTGAAGTTTTTAAACAGCAAGTTAAAGAGCACCAAGAGGATCTACGCGAAATTCTAGTCAAGTTACATATAAAGTTCATTTGGTTCGGAGCTACGGCCTAGAAGATATGAGCAAAACAAGTTAAACATGGCATTGATGCAAAATGCATACAAACATCAAGCAAACACCTCAAAAAAAGGATGCACCATGATAATATGAAACTACATGCAAAATCAAGCAAGTTTCATATAGAGCACACTCAAAACGGAGCAACAGTTCAACACATACACTCCAAACAAGATGTGACAACAATCTGTCCAAAACAGCAACTAGGCATCTTGCAAGAATCAAAACAACAAGCTACAGTACATCAACATAAGAACAAAAAGCATGAGCATGAAGTACAGGTAAAGCATGACAAAACATGAACACTGAGCTAACTCCAGAAATCACTAGAACACGCTCAAAAGGACATGGCAAGATTGCAAATAATAACAGTTTCAGGCTTAGCAGAAATAACATCAGCTCGCAATGTTTAGAGCTATCCAACAACATGCTACAGGAACTTAACATGGCAAACAAATGCATGGCATGAATCTACCAATTGCATAGAACAAAAGTCCCTTACTGACCATGAGCCAAAAAGGCACAGAAAATATGATGGCACCCATATAAACATAGCAAGTAATATGACAGATTCATACATGGCAGGAACAACAATAAGTAGGCATGTTGGTGAGCTTGAACCACTTACCACAGAGCAATACATGGCATGGCAAGGCAACCAACAGTAAGAATACATGTTCATGAAGCTAAGAATGGTAATAGCAAGTTCATAGGGTGCATGGATCACTAGCAAAACACATGGCAAAACTGAACTTAATGTTAACAGACTGACAGCAACATTATTTAGCAACTTCGAGAGCAAGATAATAACAAGTTACAGCAGGCTATAAATGCAACCAGGGGAATGGATGGATAGAGAATGACATGTATAACGAAACATCCTCAGTGAACATCTCCAGATTATGCATAGAATGATTTATAGCAGCAGGTTAACCTAGCATCAGGATATAGCAGATTCAGCCTAGCAAAACAGCAACAGCAAGCACCCTACTTCACGAGCTTGGTGCACTCACCACAAGACAAAAAAAATGGATGGGACCACTGTGAATATGGCATGACATAGATCAAAACACATGTAGAGCTCATGCCCATAGGATGCACACACAAAATGCAACGAAAAAGACAAATCATCAAGTTCTGTTAACATACAGTTGATATCATATAGCACTCTTGCAACGATGATTAGAGCATCAATATGAACTCAAACAAACATGGCACAATGAAATGAAATGAAGAGCATCTCACATCGAGCAATTTGATATATTACATGCACAAAACAGAGCAGTATGCATGGAGTTATGATGCGTTGAACAGGGCATGAAAATGCAAATATTTTCAGGACTGCAGTTTTTGATTACAAAATGGACGAGCGCGAGATAACTAAAATGCGACCGGGGCGGGTTTTAGGCGGGGCTCACCATGGGCTTCGGACCACGACGGAGAGGAGACATGCCGGCGGTTGGGGAGGCCGGGCCGGCTAGGCAGGGCCTGCCGTGGGGCGGGGCCCACAGGGAGGAGCTCGTCCTCCTCCTCGATCCCGCCTGGATCGGAGGATCAAGGGCGGCGGCGCTACTCCGGCAAGGCGGCGGGGACGGCGCGGGGGCGATGGACGGAGCGGAGAAGGCTGGATCCGGACGAGGGGCTTGCCGGGGACCCATTCCCGGCGACGGTGAGGTCTACCGGCGACGGGAGGAGCTACGGGCGGCGGCGCTGCCCATGGAGGAGTGCAGGAAAGTTAGGGAGAGAAAGAGAGAAGAGAGAAAGAGAGAGGAGAGGGGCGGCGGGCGGCGACATGGCGGAGAGTGGCGGAGGCGCGCCGGCGGTGGTGGAGGCTGGCGGCGACGACGAGGGCTCAGGGTCGAGGGGTCCTCCCCTCGATCCAGATCGGGAGCGGGAGGCGCGGGGGCGCTCGGGCCCTCGCGGGCTGCGACGGCGCAGTCACGGGCCGGGCGGGCCAGATTCGGGCCCCGATGGGCCTGGCGGCGGAGGGAGGAGAGAGAGGGCGTGGCACGGGGACACGTGGCGGCGCCCGATTCGCTGAGGTGGCGGCGGACATGTCCGGTGCGGCGGGGAAGAAACGTCTGGCGGCACGGAGGAAGAGGAGGCTAGTGTTTGGGCTGCGAATTTGGACGAGGAGGGCTAACATATAGGTAGAGGGAGCTAGGAGACTCCAAATGGGGTGCGGTTTTCGGCCACTCGATCGTGATCGAACGACCGAGAGCATGGAAGGGGTTAGGATGGGTTATTGGGTCACTTTGGAGGGGTGTTGGGCTGCACACAAAAGAGGCCTTTACGGTTACCCGGTTAACCGTTGGAGTATCAAACGACCTCCAAATGGAACGAAACTTGATAGGCGGTCTATCGGTGGTATACCAAGGCCGCTTGGGAAACCTTGGGCCATTCTGAGAAAGTTTAACACCCGCTCACAACAGGATACAAAAGGGGAACGCCGGAGGGCATAGGAGTGCCGGATTGCAAAATGGACAACGGGGAAAAAGCTCGGATGCATGAGACGAACTCGTATGCAAAATGAAATGCACATGATGACATGATAAAATGC
Organism: Triticum aestivum; assembly: GCF_018294505.1. NCBI lineage: Eukaryota > Viridiplantae > Streptophyta > Magnoliopsida > Poales > Poaceae > Triticum > Triticum aestivum. Next base: position 124,524,495 of record NC_057807.1, on the reverse strand, counting down.
AACACACAAGCAAATGACATGGCAACAATGGCGAATAACTGGAAGACACCTGGAGCATCGAATCTGGGGCGTTACAGACACCTCCGTGTCCAGCACACGTTCAGCTCGGTGACGTCCTCGCCTTCTTGATCCGGCAAGACGGACGAAGTAGTAGACGAGTTCCGGTAGCACGACGGCGTGTTGATGGTAGTGGTGATGCTATCTTCGCAGGGCTCTGCCTAAGCACTATGAAAATATGACTGAGGGATGAAACTATGGAGAGGGGCGCCACACACGGCTAAGAGATTGTCGTGGTTATGTGTGGCGCCCCCTCCCACATATATATAGGTGGGGGAGAGGGGAGGCAGCCAGGAGGTGCCCCAAGTGGGGCTGAATCCCACTTGGGCTTTTGCCCCTGATGACCCACAAGTATAGGGGATCTATAGTAGTCCTTTCGATAAGTAAGAGTGTCGAACCCAACGAGGAGCAGAAGAAAATGATAAGCGGTTTTCAGTAAGGTTTTCTCTGCAAGCACTGAAATAGTAGGTGATAGATAGTTTTGTGATAAGATAAATGGTAACGAGCAAAAAGTAAACAAAGTAAATAAAGTGCAGCAAGGTGGCCCAATCCTTTATGTAGCAAAGGATAAGCCTGGACAAATTCTAATAATGAAGAAGGAGCTCCTGAGGACACATTGGGAATTATCGTCAATCTAGTTTTCATCACGTTCGTAAGCTTCACGTTCGGTACTTTGATTATTTGATATGTGGGTAGACCGGCACTTGGGTACTGTCCTAACTTGGACAAGCATCCCACTTATGATTAACCCCTATTGCAAGCATCCGCAACTACAAAAAGGAGTATTAAGGTAAACCTAACCACAACATTAAACATATGGGTCCATATCAACCCCTAACGAAGCAACGCATAAATTAGGGTTTAAGCTTCTATCACTCTAGCAACCCATCATCTTCTTATTACTTCCCTATGCCTTCCTCTAGGCCCAAATAATGGTGAAGTGTCATGTAGTCGATGTTCACATAACACCACTAGAGGAAAGACAACATACATCTCATCAAAATATCGAACGAATACCAAATTCACATGACTACTAATAGCAAGACTTCACCCATGTCCTCAGGAACAAACGTAACTACTCACAAAGCATATTCATGTTCATAATCAGAGGAGTAATAATATGCATGAAGGATCTGAACATATGATCTTCCACCAAGTAAACCAATTAGCATCAACTACAAGGAGTAATGAACACTACTAGCAACCCATAGGTACCAATTTGTGGTTTTGATACAAGGTTGGATACAAGAGATGAACTAGGGTTTTGAGAGGATATGATGCTGGTGAAGATGTTGATGGAGATTGACCCCCTCCCGATGAGAGGATCGTTGGTGATGACGTTGGTGATGAATTTCCCCTCCCGGAGGGAAGTGTCCCCGGTAGAACAGCTCCGCCAGAGCCCTAGATTGATTCCGGCAAGGTTCCGCCTCGTGGCGGCGGAGTTTCGTCCCGTAAGCTTGCCCATGATTTTTCCAGGGTAGAAGTGATGATATAGCAGAAGATGGACGCCGGAGGCACACCAGGGGGCCTAGGAGATAGGGGGCCGCACCCTACAGGGAGGGCGCGCCCCCTGTCTCCTGGACAGGGTGTGGGCCCCTGGCCTATTTCTTTCGCTCATAAATTCTTATTAAATCCAAAAAGTTGTTTCATGGAGTTTCAGGACTTTTGGAGTTGTGCAGAATAGGTTTCCAATGTTTGCTCCTTTTCTAGCCAGGACTCCAGCTGCCGGCATTCCCCCTCTTCATGGTAAACCTTGTAAAATAAGACAAAATAACCATAAGTATTGAGATATAATGTGTAATAACAGCCCATAATGCAATAAATATTGATATAAAAGCATGATGCAAAATAGACGTATCAATTCCCCCAAGCTTAGACCTCGCTTGTTCTCAAGCGGAAGCCGAAATCGAAAAATATGTCCACATGTTTAGAGATAGAGGTGTCGATAAAAATAAAATACGGACATGAGGGCATCATGATCATTCTAATAACAACAACATATATAGATTTTGTCATATGATTTCCTATGCTCAAGTAATAAGCAATTCACAATGTCAAGTATGGTTCAAAAACTTCATTGGGAACTAACAAACTATAATCTCAGTCATTGAAGCAATTGCAATTTATCGTAACATCGGAAAGAGTCAATAATAGAGCTTTTCAGCAAGCTCACATACTCAACTATCTCGTAGTCTCTTATAATTGTTAACAATCACGCAATACTTGTGGTTATAGAGTTTCAGCCGGACACTGAGAAAGATAGGGGCTTATTGTGTTTCCTCCCAACATATTCACCTTTAGGTGATGTCAACAATAATAGCCTATGCCAACTTACATCCAATTGGATATATGTATCATGATCTTTCAAACACGAGGAGCTTGCCAAAGGATAAAATGAAAAAGGGAAAGGTGAGGATCATCTTGACTCAAGCATAAAGTAAAAACATAAATTAAAAGATAGGCCCTTCACAGAGGGAAGCAGAGGTTGTCATGCATGTTTAGGGTTGATGCATAAAATCTTAGTGCAAAAGAACGTCACTTTATATTGCCCCTTGTATGTGGACCTTTATTATGCAGTCTGTCGCTTTTATTACTTCCACAACAAGTTGGTACAAAGTTCATTTTCTCTGCACTAATAAGTCATACATATTTAGAGAGCAATTTTTATTGCTTGCACCGATGACAACTTACTTGAAGGATCTTACTCAATCCATAGGTAGGTACGGTGGACTCTCATGGCAAAACTGGGTTTAAGGATATTTGGAAGCACAAGTAGTATCTCTACTTGGTGCAAGGAATTTGGCTAGCATGAGGGGGAAAGGCAAGCTCAACATGTTCGGAAGGTCAATGACAATATACTTTAACTGAGATGTCGGAAAACATAAACCATTACGTTGTCTTCCTTGTCCAACGTCAACTCTTTTCGCATGTCATACTTAATGAGTGCTTCACAATCATAAAAGATGTCCAAGATAATATATTTATATGTGAACCCCTCTTTCCTTATCACTTCCTATTAATTGCAACAATGACCAAGGCTACGTTCATCAACTCTCAACAATTTTTATGCCTCATACTTTCTATGTGTGAAGCTATTACTATCCATAAGATCAATATGAACTCTTTCGTTCTTTCTACTTTCTCAAGATCATAGCAACATAGCAAAGCCCTTGACTCAACACTAATCTTTATTATAGATAGCACACGGACTCGATTACATAAAGAGATCACAAAGCAAAACTCAAAACTACTTGATATCAAAACTTCAAACTACTAGATCAAGATACTACTAAAAGGATCAAACTAAATAAAGCGGTAAAAATAGGAGTGTGATGGTGATACGATACCAGGGCACCTCCCCCAAGCTTGGCAGTTGCCAAGGGGAGTGCCCATACCCAAGTGATTATTTCTTCGGAGGTGATGGAGGTAGTGATGATGACGGTGGATAATCGCACATCGAGCGTAAAAGCTCCTCCAACTTGTGGATAATGCCCTTGAGCCCAGCAATATGATCTTTAGCAAAATATTCTCCTGTGTGAGATACTTGTTTTGTCTGCGGGCTAATTCAATCATCTTGAAAGCTTCAATCTCTGTTGGAATGAAAAGGTTAGGTAAAGGTTGAGGGATGTCTTCTTCTTTCACCACCAGAGCTTGAACCTCCATGGCCTTCTTGATCCCTTCATCCTGTTGATCTCTTCTGGTTCCTCTCTTTTCAACTCTATCTTCAATAGCCAAGCATCCTTGTCTTCATTTTTGGAGGAGGGAGAAGTCATGGTGCTCTAAATCTGCAACGGAAACAGCTCGAAACGAAAACAGAGGATATTTGCGTGATACGGTGGTCAAAACCTTCTAGAGTATATATAATGAATTTTTACCAACCAAAATACGTAACATACAAGAAAACAGAGTCCGGGAGGCACACGAGGTGCCCATGAGACAGGGGGGTGCGCCCTACAGGGGAGGGGGGCGGCCTCCTCTCTCGTGGGAGCCTCGTGTCCCTTTAAGACTACTTCTTTCTTCCTAAAATTCTTAAATAATCCAAAACTGATAAAAATTTCCATTAGAGTTGTTTTGGAGTCGGTTTACTTACCGTACCACGTACCTGTGCCTTCTCGGAGTCTGGAGCATTCTGGAAAGTGTCCCTTATGTATTTCTCAGGGGTTATGGTTTCAATAATATTAGTTTCAACATTGATAGGATTACCTGAAATATAATGTTTAATTCTTTGACCATTTACCACCCTCGGATTTATGCCTTCGAAGTTGTTGATTTTTATAGCACTAGAACGATCGACCTCCTCGATAACGTAGGGACCTTCCCATTTTGAGAGATGTTTTCCTGCAAAAAATCTTAAACGAGAGTTGAATAATAACACATAATCTCCTAAGTTAAACTCACGCTCTTGTATCCTCTTATCATGCCAGCATTTGACTTTTTCTTTAAAAAGCTTAGCATTCTCATATGCTTGGGTTCTCCATTCATCAAGTAAGCTAATATCAAATAACCTTTTCTCACCGGCAAGTTTGAAGTCATAGTTGAGCTCTTTAATAGCCCAATATGCTTTATGTTCAAGTTCAAGAGGTAAATGACATGCTTTTCCATAAACCATCTTATATGGAGACATACCCATAGGATTTTTGTATGCAGTTCTATAGGCCCATAATGCATCATCAAGTTTTTTGGACCAATTCTTTCTAGATCTATTCACAGTCTTTTGCAGAATTAATTTGAGCTCTCTATTGCTCAACTCTACTTGACCACTACACTGCAGGTGATAAGGAGATGCCATTCTATGATTGACATCATACTTAGCAAGCATCTTACGGAAAGCACGATGAATAAAGTGTGAACCACCATCGGTCATAAGATATCTAGGGACTCCAAACCTCGGAAAAATAACTTCTTTAAGCATTTTAATAGAAGTGTTATGATCAACACTACTAGTTGGAATAGCTTCTACCCACTTAGTAACGTAATCAACAACAACTAAAATATGTGTATAACCATTGGAGGCAGAAAAAGGTCCCATATAATCAAATCCCCAAACATCAAACGGTTCAATAACAAGAGAATAATTCATAGGCATTTCTTGACGTCTACTAATGTTACCTATTCTTTGACATTCATCACAAGATAAAAAAAACTTATGAGCATCTTTGAAAAGAGTAGGCCAATAAAAAACAGATTGTAGTACCTTGTGTGCAGTTCTATCTCCAGCGTGGTGTCCTCCATAGGACTTAGAGTGACACTTGCGTAGGATTTGTTCCTGTTCATGCTCAGGCACACAACGTCTAATAATACCATCTACTCTTTCTTTATAAAGGTGTGGATCATCCCAGAAGTAATGTCTTAAATCATAAAAGAACTTTTTCTTTTGCTGGTATGTGAAACTAGGCGGTATATATTTAGCAACAATGTAATTAGCATAGTCAGCATACCAAGGAGGAGTACGAGAAGCATTGACAACCGGTAATTGTTCATCAGGAAAACTATCATTAATAGGCAATGGGTCATCAAGAACATTCTCTAACCTAGATAGGTTGTCTGCAACGGGGTTCTCAGCTCCCTTTCTATCAATAATATGCAAGTCAAATTCTTGGAGCAAGAGAACCCATCTAATGAGTCTAGGCTTAGCATCTTTCTTTTCCATAAGATATTTAATAGCAGCATGATCAGTGTGAATAGTAACTTTGCAATCAACAATATAAGGTCTAAACTTATCACATGCAAACACAACTGCTAAGAACTCTTTTTCAGTGGTAGCATAATTTCTCTGGGCAGTATCAAGAGTCTTACTAGCATACTAGATAACATTCAATTTCTTATCGACTCTTTGCCCTAAAATAGCACCTACAGCATAATCACTAGCATCGCACATAATTTCAAAAGGTAAATTCCAATCAGGTGGCTGAACAATAGGTGCAGTGATCAAAGCTTTCTTAAGTGTTTCAAATTCTTCTACACAATCATCATCAAATACAAAAGGAATATCTTTTTGCAATAAATTAGTTAGAGGCCTAGAGATTTTAGAAAAGTCCTTAATGAACCTCCTATAAAAGCCGGCATGACCAAGGAAACTTCTTATACCTTTTATGTCCTTGGGACATGGCATCTTTTCAATAGCATCCACTTTGGCTTTATCAACTTCAATACCTCTCTCGGAGATCTTGTGCCCCAAGACAATGCCTTCATTAACCATAAAGTGACACTTTTCCCAATTCAGGACGAGACTAGTGTCTTCGCATCTCTGCAAAACTCGATCAAGGTTGCTGAAACAATCATCAAAAGAGGATCCATAGACGGAGAAGTCATCCATGAATACCTCACAAATCTTTTCACAAAAATCAGAAAATATAGCTATCATGCATCTTTGAAAGGTAGCAGGTGCATTACATAAACCAAAAGGCATACATCTATAAGCAAAAGTACCAAAAGGGCAAGTAAAAGTAGTTTTAGATTGATCCTTCGCGGACATAGGTATTTGAGAGAAGCCAGAATAACCATCTAGAAAGCAAAAATGTGTGTGTTTGGATAGCCTTTCTAGCATTTGATCAATAAAAGGTAAAGGGTAATGATATTTCTTAGTAGCTTTATTTAACTTACGGAAATCAATTACCATCCTATAGCCTGTAATAATTCTTTGCGGGATCAATTCATCTTTATCATTAGGAACAATGGTAATACCTCCCTTTTTAGGGACACAATGGACAGGGCTTACCCATTCACTATCAGCAGCGTGATAAATAATACCTGCCTCAAGGAATTTTAGAATCTCCTTTCTTACCACCTCCTTCATTTTGGGATTTAATCGTCTTTGAGGATCTCTAACTGGTTTGGCATCTTTCTCCACTGAAATTTTGTGTTGACATAACGTGGGACTAATGCCCTTAAGATCATCCAGAGTATATCCAATAGCAGCTCGGTGCTTCTTCAGAGTTTTCAATAATCTTTCTTCTTCTTTCTCTGAAAGGTTAGCACTAATAATAACAGGATATATTTCTTTTTCATCAATATAAGCATACTTAAGATTAGCAGGTGAAGGTTTGAGTTCAAACACGGGATCACCCTTGGGTGGAGGGGGATCCCCAAGAATTTCAACGAGAAGGTTATGTTTCAGCATAGGTTCCTGTCGTGGTTCTAAGCCTGACAGTAGAGTGGGGGGTAGGTATGGAGAGGCAAGGTCCTAGCTATGGAGAGGTTGTAAGCACAAAGGATGTACGAGTTCAGGCCCTTCTCGGAAGAAGTAACAGCCCTACGTCTCGGAGCCCGGAGGCGGTCGAGTGGATTATGAGTGTATGAACTACAAGGTGCCGAACCCTTCTGCCTGTGGAGGGGGGTGGCTTATATAGAGTACGCCAGGACCCCAGCCAGCCCACGAAGGAGAGGGTTTAAGGTGAGTTAAGTCAGGGGCGTTACTGGTAACGCCCCACATAAAGTGCCTTTACTATCATAAAGTCTACTTGATTACAGGCCGTTGCAGTGCAGAGTGCCTCTTGACCTCCTGGTGGACGAGTGAGTCTTCGTGGTCGAGTCCTTCAGGCCAGTCGAGTGAATCCTCGTTGGTCGACTGGAAGGCGACCTCTTCTAAGGATGTCCTGGGGTAAGTTACTTGGATCAGGTCCATGACCCTACCCGAGGTACATAACCCCATCATTAGCCCCCGAATGGATTGAGGCTTCGAGTGAAGAAGGAGTTGATGTCATTTCCGATTAACCTTTGTGCTCCGGTTGTGCACTGTTCTGTACCAAAGAATCTCTTCGTCGACAGGAAACAACTTGCCTTCAGTCGACTTGATCCATTCTGTTTTTGTGTCGAGTGATCTTTCAGGCTTCGACGATCTCCGAGCGATGGATCGCCGGAAACACCGCGCCTGACAGACTGATTTGCTGTTCACGGATTCTGCGGGATGCGAAATTTGGGGACGCGCGCGAAGCGGGGCGGACCGCGGCGTTCGGATGGGACGGGACATGGACGCCTCGATCTCCGCGCCGCCTTTTTCGCCACGTATCCCGTCCGCATAACTGCTCCAGATATGATTAGATCGACCGGGCCCACTTGTCATCCACTCGGAAGGGACCTTATAAATGTGCCCGGCAAGGATTTCTGTGTTGCGCTTTAGCATTCTCTCCCTCTCTCTGCTTCCTTCCTCCCTGCTCAGCGTGCTCGCTCTCGCCCCCGCACCACTTCCTTTCGCGCATCTCGCCGGAGACCATGGCCAAGGAGAAGACGGCGGCGCTGGAGCGGGCAAAGAAGGCGTCGGCGTCGGAGAAGGCGAAGGGGAGATCCACCAGCCGCGGAGGGTCCTCGTCCAGATCCCGCCTGCCGAAGGGCTGGGTCCAAGGAGACTGGATCCAGTCGACTATCACGGAGAATGACCTCCTCGACATGGCCAACGAGGGCTTGATCCCCCATGGAGCTGCGAGGCTTCCGGGGAAGGAGTGGAAGCCCCAGCCAGAAGAGGGTGAGTGTGTGCTTTTGGCCACTCATGTTGATCGTGGGTTTTCCTTGCCGCCGAGTGTTTTCTTTCGTGGCTTCTTGAACTTCTTCGGAGCGCAGCTCCACCACTTTACCCCAAACTCCATTGCCTATCTTGCTGCGTTCGTGTCCATGTGTGAGGGTTTCTTGGGCTGTCGACCGCACTGGGGTTTGTTCAAACATATATTCACGTGTCGATCTCAGACCGTGAAGAAGGCGAGCCCAGGTGATGAGAGAACCCGAGTCGTCCAAATGTGCGGGGGCCTGGGGATTCAGGTGAGGAATAAGAGCACCTTCCCGCCCATGACCTTTCCCGAGTCCGTCAGAGGCTGGCAGTCGACTTGGTTCTACTGCCAGGTCCAGTCGACGCCAGGGCAGTCGAGTGGACTTCCTCCGTTCACCATGGACCGAGTGAGCAAGCCTTCCCCTCTGAAGCTGATTCCGGAGGAGAAAGCCGACGTGAAGATGTTGATGGAGCGCGTGGTGCAGTTGGTTCGGGAGGGAGTGACGGGCATGGACCTCCTGGAGGTTTTCCTCAGGCGTCGCATCCAGCCTCTCCAGTTCCGGAGCCACTGCATGTGGTTGTACTGTGGGACCGAAGACGAGACTAGAGTCCATCCAGAAGCAGTCGATGATGTCACTCTGGAAAGATGGATGGCAGCCGTCACCGGAAACAAGGACAACCCACGCGGAGCCAGAAGGATTCCTCCACTTGACCACAACAGCGACTCAAACAAGGTACACTTGCTCTGCTCTCCACTGCGCCTTCATCGTATTCATTTCTGTTAACCATGTCGACTGGTCGACTGATCCTTGTCTGGGCATCTGCTAGGCCCTCACCGAGCTGTACTCGATGCCCAATGGGGCACAAGCTTCGACTGAGGAGGGCGAGGCGAGCGGGGGCGAGAGCCAGGAAGAGGAGGAATGGGACTCGGATGTTGCAGAGGATGATGACGACGATGATGATGATGACGGTGATGAAGACGACGTCGAGGAGGAAGAAGAAGAGGAGGAGGAGGTCGTACCACCGCGCTCAGAAAGGCGGTCAAAGCTTGTCCACGATCCTTCGACCGAACGTGGTAAGGGGGTTGCGACCGCCACTTAGTCGACCAAGCGCCCTCGGACCACCTCTCCGGTGCCGACTGAAAAGGCGCCGAAGCAGCCCAGGGCAGCCTCGTCGAAGCCGATCAAGCTCTTGCCGAAGATGAAGGTGTCCATCCCCACCATATCAGGGTAAGTGTGCTGCTCATATTTTCTTATTCTGTGTGAACTTTATCTCTGGTCGACGCTTAAGTTAGTCGACTGATCCTTTGGAGTTGCAGTGCTGCTACTTCTGAGACCTCGGCCCGGGCCGATGACCACGAGATGGAGGATGCGGCAACTTTGAACCCAGGTACTGTATTCTTAACACCGTTTTTAGTCGACTGACTCGCGACCTCTGATCCTGATTCTTCTCCGCAGCTCCACCCAATACTGTTATCAATCTTCCTGACGACGACGAGGATGAAGAACCACTGGCACGCAGGAAGAGTCGGAAAACGCCCGCCAGTAAGGTGCCTCAGGATGTGATGGTGCCTGAGACTCTGACTGTGGAGGAAGAGAACACCACTCGACACACGGTGTCCTTCGCAAATCCACTGACGAGTGCTCAGCAGCCCTCCCTCTTCACGACTCACCATGTCCCAGAGGACCAAGCGGGTGCAGCGAAGGAAGCAATACGCCAGGCGGGACTCATGATGGAGCAGCTGAAGACCATCCGGGACGCGAGCCAGGCAGCTTATGACGCCAGCTCTGCCCTCCAAAGCAATGTCCAGGTCAGTCGACCGCTGTTTGTTCTGTTGGATATGCTACCAAAAACTTTTCTTTTCCGGAATTTATAGCAGTCCCCCACTGGGTGTGTCGAAATAAACTCCGTGTTAGCGGGGGCACGCTGAGTGCACCCACTGGGTGTAGTCCCCAAGGCTAAGGTCGACTGCTTGCAGTCGGCCTTAGGCTTTATGATGTCAATCTTTCCGTCAGTCGACTGGTCGACTGGATTTCACAAACCGGTGGGGGCACGCTGAGTGCACCCACTGGGTGTAGTCCCCAAGGCTAAGGTCGACTGCTTGCATTCGGCCTTAGGCTTTATGATGTCAATTTTTCTTTCAGTCGACTATGTCGACTGGATTTCACAAACCGGTGGGGGCACGCTGAGTGCACCCGCTGGGTGTAGTCCCCGAGACTGTGGTCGACTGCTTGCAGTTGATCACAGTCTTAGAGAATGCATTTCTTTTTTTTTGAGGTCGACTGGTCGACTTTGTCTTCAACAGGATTAGTGGGGGCATGCTGAGTGCACCCACTGGGTGTAGTCCCCGAGACTACGGTCGAATGCTTGTATTCGGCTGTAGTCTTAGAAACATTGTGTTTTTCCCTTTTCACTTGGAAGTGAATTATTTTTGACATTTAGTCGATTGATTCTTCACAGAACTCTTGTGATCTTGTGGCTCGCTACTCAGAGCTGGAACAAAAACATACTCAAGTCGAGCTGAGCTTGAAGCTGGTTTAGGAGAAACTGACAAAGGCAAAGGAGGAGACCGAAGGTATGTTTGGTGAGACCCTGACGACTGCTTTTCCCCTTGCTTGTTTCAGAATCTGATCTTGCTGTAACTTGCAGGTAAGGTAAGGGAGGCCCAGCAGAAGAAAGACCTTGAGCTAGCTGAGAAGATCAAGCTTGCTGACGAGAAGTTAGCTTCAGTCACCAAGCTCGAACAAGACAATACCAATCTGAAAGCTGCTCTTGGGATTGCCAACAAGGAAGTCAGTCGACTGAAAACTGATAAAGCTGCCCTGACCGACCAAGTCAGCAAATTGACTGAGAAGAAAACTGCACTGGAGGCCTTCCTGAGTGGCCTTGCCAAGAAGCTGTTTCTTATGCTTGAAGGCAAACCTCCATGTTTGGCAAATATTTCCAATTGTGGCTTTTTCCATTCGACTATCCCCTTGACTTAGTGATCATCCTTGCAGAATTTTGTCAAAACTTTGAAGAAGAAACCAGCCGACTGGAGCCAAACCTCGACCCCGTCAATTCTCCGGTGAACGACGAAGTTGCCATGGATGTTTTCCGACTGGAGTCTCGTGTTGCAGCTGTCGTGGACTATCTCGCAAGGCTGAAGGCCGCCACATCTCGCATCGACTCGACGCTCTGGTCTGAGGAGACACTTCAGAATGACCTTGAGTCGCTGATGGCCCGCTTGAACACGATCCCTGGTCGAGTGCAGGAGTGGAAGAAGTCCTCGGCTCGGTGTGGTGCAGATGTCGCTCTGTGTCTGGCCCGAGTCCACTGCAAAGATGCGCGAGAAGAGAAGCTGGCGGCCCTCCGGGTGGCCAATACAAAGAAGCACGACTTCAGGTCCTTTATGGAGACTTTCCTTGCAGCTGCCACTCGGATCGCTGACGGAATTGACCTTGATGAATTTGTTGCACCTTCCAGCCCTCCACAGGAGGGGTAAAAAACTTCTTCTGGCTCTACGTTTTAAATTTGCCTCGGTATGCCGAGTGGAATTGTAACCGACAAACCTTAACGGGCTTGACGCATGAGCACTTTCGGTTCCTTTAGATACCGATTCAAACTTGAATTTGGCGCTTGAATATGATTGCCTTCGGCTCAAAACGTCTTTTGCAGGTTCAAAGCAAGGCGCCTTTCTGCAATCGACTTATTCTTTAGTCCACTTAGGCGAGCACAGGGCTGCGGCTAAGCCCCCGAGTGAGAAGTTTTACTCTTCACTCGGTAGGATTTCGATAACTTAGGCGAGTGCTTGGACTACAGCTAAGCCCCCGAGTGAGAGGGTTGCTCTTCACTCGGTAGGATTTTATAACTTAGGCGAGCACAGGGCTGCAGCTAAGCCTCCGAGTGAGAGGGTTGCTCTTCACTCGGTAGGATTTTTATAACTTAGGCGAGTGCAGGGCTGCAGCTAAGCCCCCGAGTGAGAGGGTTGCTCTTCACTCGGTAGGATTTTTATAACTTAGGCGAGTGCTTGCACTGCAGCTAAGCCTCCGAGTGAGAGGGTTGCTCCTCACTCGGTAGGATTTTTATAACTTAGGCGAGCACAGGGCTGCAGCTAAGCCCCCGAGTGAGAGGGTTGCTCTTCACTCGGTAGGATTTTTATAACTTAGGCGAGTGCTTGCACTGCAGCTAAGCCTCCGAGTGAGAGGGTTGCTCCTCACTCGGTAGGACTTTTATAACTTAGGCGAGTGCTTGCACTGCAGCTAAGCCTCCGAGTGAGAGGGTTGCTCCTCACTCGGTAGGACTTTTATAACTTAGGCGAGCGCTTGCACTGCAGCTAAGCCTCCGAGTGGCAGGCTGGCTTACCACTCGGTAGGATTTTGATAAACTTAGGCGAGTCCTTGGACTGCAGCTAAGCCCCCGAGTGAGAGGGTTGCTCTTCACTCGGTAGGATTTTTATAACTTAGGCGAGTGCTTGCACTGCAGCTAAGCCTCCGAGTGGAAAGCTGGCTTACCACTCGGTAGGATTTTGATAAACTTAGGCGAGTCCTTGGACTGCAGCTAAGCCCCCGAGTGGAAGGCTGGCTTACCACTCGGTAGGATTTTTACAAACTTAGGCGAAACGGATTCGCGGCTAAGCCACCCACTGGGTGGGAGTTTTATGTGGACAAAAATAAAAAGTGACAGAAATTATGGAGGAACTATGACACTATTATTTTGATGTCCATGAGCTACAGAAGTACTTTATTGCAACTTATCCGAGTGATAAAACTTAAGTGTAAAATGGGCGGAGTAGCTCCGCGTTCCAAGCTCGGGGCTCGTCGATATTATGCTCGACGTTGTAAAGACGATACACCCCGTTGTGGAGGACCTTGGTGACGATGAAGGGACCTTCCCAAGAAGGAGCAAGCTTGTGTGGTTTGTGCTGATCCACTCGGAGAACCAAATCCCCTTCCTGGAAGGCTCGACCTCTCACATTTCTGGCGTGGAAACGGCGCAAATCTTGTTGGTAGATGGTCGAACGGATCAGAGCCATCTCCCTTTCTTCCTCTAAAAGGTCGACTGCGTCCTGCCGCGCTTGTTCAGCTTCTGCTTCGTTGTAGATTTCAACTCGGGGAGCATTATGAAGAAGATCACTCGGCAAGACCGCTTCAGCTCCGTAGACCAAGAAGAATGGAGTTCTTCCGGTCGACCGATTAGGTGTGGTCCGCAGTCCCCAGAGTACAGAAGGAAGTTCGTCGACCCAAGCTCCAGCCGCGTGTTTGAGATCACGCATCAGTCGAGGTTTCAATCGCTTAAGAATCAGTCCATTAGCTCGCTCTGCTTGTCCATTCGACTGCGGATGGGCGACTGAAGCGTAGTCGACTCGTGTGCCCTGGGAGTTGCAGAAAGTTCTGAATTCTTCTGAGTCAAAGTTCGACCCATTATCCGTGATGATGCTGTGCGGGACTCCATATCTGAATATTAGTTCCCTGATGAAGCTAACAGCAGTACCGGTGTCAAGGCTCTTGATTGGTTTAGCTTCGATCCACTTGGTGAACTTGTCGACTGCCACCAGCACATGCGTGAAACCGCTTCGTCCTGTTCTCAAAGGACCGACCATGTCCAGCCCCCAAACTGCAAAAGGCCAGATGAGTGGGATGGTCTTCAAAGCTGACGCAGGCTTGTGCGACATATTCGAGTAGAACTGACATCCCTCGCACTTATCCACTATCTCTTTTGCCATTTCATTCGCCTTGGGCCAGTAAAATCCGGCTCGGTATGCTTTGGCCACGATGGTCCGAGAGGACGCATGATGACCACAGGTCCCCGAGTGAATATCATTGAGGATGAGTCGACCTTCTTCTGGTGTTATGCACTTCTGACCGACTCCAGTCGCGCTTTCTCTGTATAATTGTCCTTTGATTACGGTAAAGGCCTTAGATCGACGGACGATCTGTCGAGCCTCTTCCTCATCCTCCGGAAGCTCTTTCCTCAAGATATATGCGACATACGGAATCGTCCAGTCGGGAATGACCACCAAAACCTCCATGATCAAGTCGACCACCGCTGGGACTTCAACTTCAGTCGGATCTGTGGCACTCTTGGGCTGCGGAGTTTCTTCGGTGAAAGGATCTTCTTTGACTGACGGAGTGTGTATATGTTCCAAGAACACACCACTCGGAATGGCTTCTCTCTTGGAACCTATCTTTGCTAGATCATCAGCTGCTTGATTTTTCAGTCGGGGTATATGATGGAGCTCCAACCCCTCGAACTTCTTTTCCAGCTTCCTCACTGCACTACAGTATCCAGTCATGGCTGGGCTTCTCACGTCCCACTCTTTCATCACCTGATTGACCACTAAATCCGAGTCGCCATAGACCATTAGGCGACGGACGCCGAGTGAAATGGCCATGCGCAACCCATATAGGAGGGCCTCATACTCTGCCTCATTGTTGGAGGAATCAAAGTGAATCTGGAGCACGTATCTGAGCTTATCTCCTCTGGGGGAAACTAGGACAACCCCAGCACCGGAACCATTCAACATCTTAGAGCCATCAAAAAACATGGTCCAATGCTCCGAGTGAACTTCAGTCGGCTGCTGCTGTTCAATCCACTCGGCGAGGAAATCTGCTATTGCCTGGGACTTAATGGCTTTCTTTGCCTCAAACTTGATATCAAGGGGAAGAAGTTCAATCGCCCATTTGGCCACTCGACCAGTTGCATCTCTGTTGTGCAAAATCTCTGATAGTGGAGCGTCGCTGACGACTGTGATGGAATGGTCAGAGAAATAATGAGCAAGCTTCTTTGTGGTCATGTATATCCCATACACAAGCTTCTGATAATGAGGATATCTCTGCTTGGATGGAGTCAAGACTTCAGACAAATAATACACTGGGCGCTGAACTTTGAGAGCTTTACCTTCTTCTTCCTGCTCGACCGTTAGCACAGTACTGACGACTTGTCCTGTGGCTGCGATGTAGAGCAACAGAGGCTCTTTGCTGATTGGAGCAGCAAGCACCGGCTGGGTGGAGAGCAGAGCTTTTAGCTCGGCAAACGCTGCATCAGCTTCTGGAGTCCACTCGAACTTGTCGGCCTTCTTCATCAGTCGGTAAAGAGGCAGTGCCTTTTCACCGAGTCGTGAGATGAATCGACTTAATGCGGCCAAGAATCCAGTAAGCTTCTGGACATCGTGCACTCGCACAGGGCGTTTCATTCGGAGAATAGTGCCAATCTTCTCTGGGTTAGCATCGATTCCCCGTTCGGAAACGAGAAAACCGAGTAACTTGCCACCAGGAACTCCAAATGTGCACTTTGATGGATTGAGCTTGATATCATACCTTCTGAGGTTGGCAAATGTTTCGGCGAGGTCAGCGAGCAGGTCGGAACCTTTTCGTGACTTGACAACAATATCATCCATATAAGCTTCCACATTCCGACTGATTTGAGTGAGTAGACACTTCTGAATCATTCGCATAAATGTGGCTCCGGCATTCTTGAGGCCGAATGGCATGGTGATATAGCAGAAGCACCCGAATGGAGTGATGAAAGCTGTTTTTATATCGTCGGGCCCGTACAGACGGATCTGGTGGTACCCGGAGTAAGCATCTAAAAAAGACAACCTCTCACATCCCGCGGTCGAGTCAACAATTTGATCTATGCGAGGGAGAGGAAAGTGATCTTTCGGGCAGGCCCGGTTGATGTGCTTGAAATCAATGCACATTCGAAGCGACTTGTCCTTCTTAGGAACCATGACGACATTAGCGAGCCACTCGGAGTGGTATATTTCTCGGATAAATCCTGCCGCCAACAGTCGAGCCACTTCTTCACCAATGGCCTTTCTCTTCTGGACGGCAGACCGCCGAAGATGCTCTTTGACTGGTTTTGCAGACGAGTCGACTCTTAGGCGATGCTCAGCCAGTCCCCTGGGAACACCTGGCATGTCAGCGGGCTTCCATGCAAAAATGTCCCAGTTCTCACGGAGGAACTGGATGAGCGCTTCTTCCTATTTTGGGTCGAGTGTTGTGGAGATGCGGGTCGGAGCGGCATCGGGGTCGGTCGGGTGAATATGAACAGGCTTCGTCTCCCCAGACGACTGGAACGCAGACTCTGTAGCAGGTTTCTTCGATCGCAGCAAATCACTCGGATCTGCGTTTTGCTTGTACTCTTCGAACTCGACCGCTGTTACTTGGGAATCGGCAATCTTGGAGCCCTTCTGAAAGCACTCCTCTGCCTTTTTCCTATCACCGGTGACAGTGATCACTCCTTTGGGGCCGGGCATCTTCAATTTGAGATACACGTAACATGGTCGAGCCATGAACCGTGCATAGGCTGGTCTCCCCAAAATGGCATGATATGCACTCTGAAAATCCACGACCTCAAACGTCAACTTTTCTTTGCGAAAATGCTTCGAATCACCAAACACCACGTCCAAAGCTATCTGGCCGAGTGATTCGGCCTTCTTCCCTGGTATAACTCCATGAAAGCTCATGTTACTAGTGCTCAGTCGGGACATCGGAATGCCCATACCTTTCAATGTGTCTGCGTATAACAGATTCAGCCCACTTCCACCGTCCATCAGCACCTTTGTCAGTCGAGTGCCTTCGACAACCGGATCGACCACCAAAGCTTGCCTCCCAGGGGTGGCAATATGAGTCGGGTGATCAGATTGGTCGAATGTGATGGGTGTTTGAGACCACTTCAGATAATTTGCCTTTGCTGGGGCAACCATGTTCACCTCTCGGTTAATCACTTTCAGTCGGCTTCTGCTTTCCACATCTGCAAAGATCATCAGAGTGGAGTTGATATGCGGATATCCTCCCTCACTGTCTTCCTTGTCTTCGGCCTTGTCTGACTCCTTCTCCTTGTCCTTAGACTGTTTTCCCTGAAACTGCTGGATCAGGAGTCGACATTGGCGAGTGGTGTGCTTCGGGTAGATGATATTCCCCTCTTCGTCTTTCTTCGTGTGAATATGACATGGCATATCCAACACATCGTTCCCTTCTTTATCCTTTACCTTCTTGGGGTTCCAGGATCCTTTTGGTTTCCCCTTAAACTTTCCTTGAGTCACGGCCAGAGCCTCTCCAGGAGCTGCCGGTTCAGCCTTCCGCTTCTGTTTCCGACTGGTGTTTCCCTTTTCCGACTGACTCGGCTTGTGCTTGCCGTTTCGGAGTCGGTCTTCTTCTTCGCCGTTGGCATACTTAGTAGCAATCTCCATCATCCGACTCAAGGTCATGTCACCGGTTCGACCAAATTTCAAGCTCAGTTCTCTGTTCTTGACGCCGTCTTTGAAGGCGCAGACCGCCTGATGATCAGAGACATTTTCCACAGTGTGGTGCAAAGTGATCCACCTCTGAATATACTCTCTGAGAGTCTCATTAGCTTTCTGCACGCAGACTTGCAACTCTGTCAATCCAGCTGGTCGCTTGCAAGTCCCTTCAAATGTTCTGACGAACACTCGGGACAGATCTTCCCAAGTGTAAATGCTGCTAGGAGGTAATTGAGTCAACCATGCCCTGGCAAAACCTTCCAGCATGAGAGGCAAGTGCTTCATGGCCACCTCGTCGTTTCCACCACCAATCTGAACTTCCACTCGGTAGTCTTCAAGCCAAGTTTCAGGCTTAGACTCACCAGTGAACTTGCTGACTCCTGTTGCCAACTTGAAATTGGGGGGGATAACTGCGGCTCTGATAGCTCTGCTGAAACATTCAGGACCAGAAACATGCACTCGACTGCTTGTGGGTACATCTCTGTCGAGTGCACCTCGATGGGCTCTGTTCCGGTCGACCAACCCTTGCACGATAATGGACCGCGCATCGAAGCCTAGCTCTCTGGGGTCAACTGGAACTCTTCGCCCTGTACTGTACTGACGCCTATCATCTGGCTGCCGAGGAGCGTAAGACCCACCCCTCGGAGGGGAATAGGGCACTCGACGCCTATCATCTCGGTCGAGTCTGTCGCCGTATTGATCTCGCCGATTCTCGCGCCCTTCGCGCCGCGGAGGTGATCTGGGGCTGTGAGCCGACTGAACCGTATTCACAGTGACGGATCGACTGTGAATTCTGTTGCGCGACTGAGACACGGCTGAATTCTGATCTCCTGCTGCCCGGAGCAGATCCCTGATCTGCAGCAAACCTCTGCCAGCTTCCGACTGCGAAGGTTGGATGGACTCTGCTATACGGGTCGCAGCAGCTAAATTCTGAATTGGGGTTCGATATACCTGAGTCGGCGGGAAGAGTTGACGTCGACTGGTGTCGGGAACTCGTTGCCGCGCGCGCTCGTCGAGTGCTCGCTGAAGGTTCTCCAGTCGAGTGCGCTCGGCCAAATTGGCCAGGTGCGCTTCCTCCAAGGCACGAGCCTCGGGAGTTTCTCCTGCGATGGGAATACCCAGGGGATCCTCGTTCCTGCGGCGAAGTTCCTCTCTTTGCAGAGAGTCGAGTGGCTCGGGTTGGTACTCTTCGTAACCTCGCGTAGGGTCGCCACCGTCACCTGCTCCACCGCCACGGGCGAAGCCAGGGGGACTGTGGGGTCCATCGACCATCAAGATTTCCGCCGCTGGATCACTGCTACCGCACTCGGATGCAGTCTCTACGGAGCCAGTCAACAGGTCGAACAAGCCGTAGAAAGGTTCGTCGAGCTCGATTGCCGCAACTTGGGTGGTGGCCGATTGGCGAACCACCGCATGCCTTACCCATCGCTGAAGCCTCGACCGGCCCGAGCGCTTGCGCTGGCGGGAAACCGGGAGGGTGGACGATGAAGGAGCCGTCCGATACTGGGTCGACGGCTGCCGCAGCAGAACGCCGTGGACACATGTGCGAAAATGCGTCGCACCGCGGATGGGGAGCGTATCTACGTCGAGTGGAGCCTCTTGGAGCCATGCGGAGTCGTCGGCGATGAAGGTGAAAGTGCCGAGACGGATCTCTTGACCCTCGACCAAAACTCCAGCAGACACCATGATGAAAGTACTCGGAAGAATCGCAACTTCTCCACAAAATCGCTAAAACACCTGCCCCACGGTGGGCGCCAACTGTCGTGGTTCTAAGCTTGACAGTAGAGTGGGGGGTAGGTATGGAGAGGCAAGGTCCTAGCTATGGAGAGGTTGTAAGCACAAAGGATGTACGAGTTCAGGCCCTTCTCGGAAGAAGTAACAGCCCTACGTCTCGGAGCCCGGAGGCGGTCGAGTGGATTATGAGTGTATGAACTACAAGGTGCCGAACCCTTCTGCCTGTGGAGGGGGGTGGCTTATATAGAGTACGCCAGGACCCCAGCCAGCCCACGAAGGAGAGGGTTTAAGGTGAGTTAAGTCAGGGGCGTTACTGGTAACGCCCCACATAAAGTGCCTTTACTATCATAAAGTCTACTTGATTACAGGCCGTTGCAGTGCAGAGTGCCTCTTGACCTCCTGGTGGTCGAGTGAGTCTTCGTGGTCGAGTCCTTCAGGCTAGTCGCGTGAATCCTCGTTGGTCGACTGGAAGGCGACCTCTTCTAAGGATGTCCTGGGGTAAGTTACTTGGATCAGGTCCATGACCCTACCCGAGGTACATAACCCCATCCGTTCCTCTTTAAGGAACACTTCATCTATTTCTTCCCTTTCCTTCATAAACATATTGTTTTCATGGTCTACCAAATAATGTTCCAATGGATCAGTTGGAGGAACAGCAATGGAAGCAAGGCCAATAATCTCATCCTTACTAGGTGGTTCCCTTTCATGAGGTTGTCTACTAAACTTAGCAAAATTGAACTCATGAGACATACAATCTATGCCAACAGTGACGACCTTCCTTTTACAATTAATCTTAGCACTAGCAGTATTCAAGAAGGGTCTACCAAAAATAATGGGACAAAAATCATATTGTGGGGAAGCAAGAACAAGAAAATCAGCAGGGTATTTAACCTTCCCGCACAAAACTTCAACATCTCTAACAATCCCAATAGGTTTAATGGTATCCCTATTAGCAAGCTTAATAGTAACATCAATGTCTTCTAATTCAACAGGTGCAATGTCGTGCATAATTTCTTTATAAAGATCATAAGGTATAGCACTAGCACTAGCACCCATATCACATAAGCCATGATAACAATGATCTCCTATTTTAACAGAAATAACAGGCATGCCTACAATAGGTCTACGTGTCTTAGTATCGGGTCTAGCAATATTAGAAGTTTCACCCAAGAAAGAGATAACATGCCCATCTAAGTCCTCATCCAAGAGATCTTTAATCATAGCAATACCAGGTTCAACATTAATTTGTTCAGGAGGTGTATAGGTCCTAGTATTACTCTTACGAACAACAGTCAAAGCTTTAGCATGATCTTTTATCCTAACAGGAAAAGGAGGTTTTTCGACATAAGTAGTAGGAATAATAGGATCACTATATGTAATAGTCTTTTCTTCGACTGTAATGGGTGCAACTATTTTCACTTCAACAGGAGGATTATATTTAAACCACTTCTCTTTAGGGAGATCAACATGAGTAGCAAAAGTTTCACAAAAAGTAGCTACTATCTCAGAGTCAAGTCCATACTTAGAGCTAAATCCACGGAAAGCATCGGTATCCATAAAAGATTTAACACAATCGAACTTAGGCGTCATACCTGACTCCTTACCGTCGTCGGAACCCCAATCTTCAGAGTTGCATTTAATTCTTTCCAATAAGTTCCATTTGAAATAAATAGTCTTCAGCATATAGGAACCAGCACAGGAAGTATCGAGCAGGTTGTGATTATCAAGAGAAAGCCGAACATAAAAATTCTGAATAATCATTTCCCGAGAGAGCTCATGATTGGGGCATGAATACAACATTGACTTAAGCCTCCCCCAAGCTTGAGCGATGCTTTCTCCTTCGCGAGGCCAGAAATTATATATGTAATTACGATCATGATGAACAAGATGCATAGGATAGAACTTCTGGTGAAATTCCAACTTCAATCGCTTATAATTCCAAGATCTCGTATCATCACATAGACTATACCATGTCATTGCATCTCCCTTCAAGGATAAAGGGAAGACCTTCCTTTTGACAACATCATCGGGAATACCTGCAAGCTTAAATAATCCACAAACTTCATCCACAAAGATAAGGTGTAAATCAGGATGCAATGTTCCGTCTCCTGCAAAAGGATTAGCTAGCAGTTTTTCTATCATACCCGAAGGAATCTCAAAGTGAATATTTTCATAAGTTTAGTAGGTTGAGGAGCATCTCTTTGCTCTTCTGTTTGGGGTGAAGATACCCAAACAAGCCCATCAAAGGATTAGTTTCCATAGTGACAAGTAACAGAAAATTTCAGCACACTATATAAATGTTTCCTTACCAAGTTCCACTCACCAAAAGCACTACACTCCCCGGCAACGGCGCCAGAAAAGAGTCTTGATGACCCACAAGTATAGGGGATCTATCGTAGTCCTTTCGATAAGTAAGAGTGTCGAACCCAACGAGGAGCAGAAGGAAATGATAAGCGGTTTTCAGTAAGGGTTTCTCTGCAAGCACTGAAATAGTAAGTGATAGATAGTTTTGTGATACGATAAATGGTAACGAGCAAAAAGTAAATAAAGTAAATAAAGTGCAGCAAGGTGGCCCAATCCTTTATGTAGCAAAGGATAAGCCTGGACAAATTCTAATAATGAAGAAGGAGCTCCCCAGGACACATTGGGAATTATCGTCAAGCTAGTTTTCATCACGTTCGTAAGATTTGCATTCGGTACTTTGATAATTTGATATGTGGGTAGACCAGCACTTTGGTACTGTCCTAACTTGGACAAGCATCCCACTTATGATTAACCCCTATTGCAAGCATCCGCAACTACAAAAAGGAGTATTAAGGTAAACCTAACTACAACATTAAACATATGGGTCCATATCAACCCCTAATGAAGCAACACATAAACTAGGGTTTAAGCTTCTATCACTCTAGCAACCCATCATCTACTTATTACTTCCATATGACTTCCTCTAGGCCCAAATAATGGTGAAGTGTCATGTAGTCAACGTTTACATAACACCACTAGAGGAAAGACAACATACATCTCATCAAAATATCGAACGAATACCAAATTCACATGACTACTAATAGCAAGACTTCACCCATGTCCTCAGGAACAAATGTAACTACTCACAAAGCATATTCATGTTCATAATCAGAGGAGTAATAATATGCATAAAGTATCTGAACATATGATCTTCCACCAAGTAAACCAATTAGCATCAACTACAAGATTGGATACAAGAGATGAACTAGCAACCCACATGTACCAATTTGTGGTTTTGATACAAGATTGGATACAAGAGATGAACTAGGGTTTTGAGAGGAGATGGTGCTGGTGAAGATGTTGATGGAGATTGACCCCCTCCTGATGAGAGGATCGTTGGTGATGACGTTGGTGATGAATTCCCCCTCCCGGAGGGAAGTGTCCCCGGCAGAACAGCTTCGCCAGAGCCCTAGATTGATTCCGCCAAGGTTCCGCCTCGTGGCGGCGGAGTTTCGTCCCGTAAGCTTGCCCACGATTTTTTCCAGGGTAGAAGTGATGATATAGCATAAGATGGACGCCAGAGGCCCACCAGGGGGCCCAGGAGATAGGGGGTCGCGCCCTACATGGGGGGGGGCTGTCTCCTGGACTGGGTGTGGGCCCTCTGGCCTATTTCTTTCGCTCATAAATTCTTATTAAATCCAAAAAGTTGTTTCGTGGAGTTTCAGGACTTTTGGAGTTGTGCAGAATAGGTTTCCAATGTTTGCTCCTTTTCCAGCCAGGATTCCAGCTGCCGGCATTCCCCCTCTTCATGGTAAACCTTGTAAAATAAGAGAGAATAGCCATAAGTATTGAGATATAATGTGTAATAACAACCCATAATGCAATAAATATTGATATAAAAGCATGATGCAAAATGGACATATCAGCCCCTAGCTGTGCCGCCTTCCATATTTGAGGAAGCCATCACACAACAACATGCCCTACAAAAACAAGTTAGATGTCCTCTACTTTGTTGTTGCAAGTTTTACGTGGCAGCTACGGGCTTCCTGCAACAACCACTCTTAATAACTATGAAAAAACCACAACAGTGATTTTTCAAGTTTGCTATTTTGACATTCTTCAAGGACCGGCCATAGTCAAATTCGATTCAACTAAAGTAGGAGAAACAAACACCCGCCAGCCACCTTCATGCAAAACAAGTTGCATGTCAGTCGGTGAAACCGGTCTCATGTGCATGGACATGTAAGGTTGGTCCGGGCCACTTCATCCCACAATAGCGCTGAACCAAAATAATACATTGCTGGTAAGCAGTATGACTATCACCGCCCACAACTCTTTGAGTTCTACTCATGCATATCATCTCCTCATAGACCTGGCTCTGATGCCACTGTTGGGAAACGTTGCATGGAAAACAAAAAAAATTCTACGCTCATGCAGGATCTATCCATGGAGATGCATAGCAACGAGAGGGGAGAGTGTGTCTACGTACCCTCGTAGACCGTAGCAACGCGGTTGATGTAGTCGAGCTTCTTCGCGATCCAACCGATCGTGTACCGAACGTACGACAGCATGACAACGTGGTGACAGTGGTGGTGATGCTATCTCCGCAGGGCTTCGCCTAAGTACTACGAAAATATGACTGAGAGACGAAACTGTGGATAGGGGCGCCGCACACGGCTAAGAGATTATCGTGGTTATGTGTGGCGCCCCCTCACACATATATATAGGTGGGGGAGAGGGGGGGCAGCTATGAGCTGCCCCAAGTGGGGTCAAATCCCACTTGGGCTCCTGCCCCTAGCCGCCCCCCTTCCATGTTTCAGTGTGGTAGGAAGGCAGGTGGAGGCACTACAAAAAAAAGACACATCCGTGACATTTTGGGCCGAACAAAAAAATTATGTCATCCTTATGACACTTCTATGACGATAATTGTGACAAAACCATGTATCATTATTGATGTGGTGGGATCCTACTTCTATGAAAAAAATTCATGACAGAAAATGGGCTATTTGTCCTGGGTGGGCCGGGGATGCACCTGCATGACATTCTTTAGGCCGTCTATGACGGAAAAAATTGTTGGGGAACATAGTATTTAAAAAAAATTCCTACGATCACGCAAGATCTATCTAGGAGAAGCATAGCAACGAGTGGGAGAGTGTGCACATGTACCCTCGTAGACCGAAAGCGGAAGCATTTAGTAACACGGTTGATGTAGTCGAACGTCTTCATGATCTAACCGATCCAAGTACCGAACGTACAACACCTCCGTGTTCAGCACAAGTTCAGCACGATGATGTCCCTAGAGCTCTTGATCCAGTTGAGGACGAGGGAGAATTTTGTCAGCACGACGGTCTGGTGACGGTGATGATGAAGTTACCGGTGCAGGGCTTCGCCTAAGCACTATGACGATATGACCGAGGTGTGTAACTATGGAGGGGGGCACCGCATATGGCTAATACAAACCTTGGAGTGCCTTTGGGGTGCCCCCTGCCCACGTATATAAAGGAGGGAGGGAGAGAGGCCAGCCCCCTTGGGGCGCGCCAACAGTATGGAGTCCTACTAGGACTTCCAAGTCCTAGTAGGAACCCGTTTCCTTTTCGGAGTAGGAGAGAAGGAAAGAGGGAAAGAGAGAGGGAGAAGGAAAGGGAAAGGCGCGCGCCGCCCCCTTCCCCTAGTCCAATTCGGACCCATGGGGCCGCACCACCTCCCCTTGGCCTGCCTCCTCTTTTTCTCGTATGGACTAATAAGGCCCATTACTTCTCCCAGTGAATTCCTGTAACTCCCGGGTACTCCAAAAAATACCGGAATCACTCGGAACCTTTCCGATGTCTGAATATAGCCTTCCAATATATGAATCTTTACCTCTAGACTATTTTGAGACTCCTCGTCATGTCCGTGATCTCATCCGGCACACCGAACAAACTTCGGTCATCAAATCACATAACTCATAATACAAATCGTCATCGAACGTTAAGCGTGCGGACCCTACGGGTTCGAGAACTATGTAGACATGACCGAGACACATCTCCGGTTAATAACCAATAGCGGTACCTGGATGCTCATATTTTCTCCTACATATTCTACGAAGATCTTTATCGGCCAAATCGCATAACAACATACGTTGTTCCCTTTGTCATCGGTATGTTACTTGCCCAAGATTCGATCGTTGGTATCATCATACCTAGTTCAATATCATTACCGACAAGTCTCTTTACTCGTTCCGTAATGCATCATCCCGCAACTAACTCATTAGTCACAATGCTTGCAAGGCTTATAGTGATGTGTGTTACCGAGAGGACCCAGAGATACCTCTCCGATACACGGAGTGACAAATCCTATTCTCGATCTATGCCAACTCAACAAACACCTTCGGAGACACCTGTAGAGCATCTTTATAGTCACCCATTTACATTGTGACGTTTGATAGCACACAAGGTGTTCCTCCGGTATTCGGGAGTTGCATAATCTCATAGTCAGAGAAATGTATAAGTCATGAAGAAAGCAATAGCAATAAAAACTGAACGATCAACATGCTAAGCTAACGGATGGGTCTTGTCCATCACATCATTCTCCTAATGATGTGATCCCATTCATCAAATGAAAACACATGTCTATGGTCAGGAAACTTAACCATCTTTGATTAATGAGCTAGTCAAGTAGAGGCATACTAGGGACACTTTGTTTTGTCTATGTATTCACACATGTATCAAGTTTTCCGGCTATACAATTCTAGCATGAATAATAAACATTTATCATGGTATAAGGAAATATAAATAACATCTTTATTATTGCCTCTAGGGCATATTTCCTTCGGTCTCCCACTTGCACTAGAGTCAATAGTCTAGTTCACATTGCCATGTGATTTAACACCAACTGTTCACATCATCATGTGATTGAACACTCTATAGTTCACATCACCATGTGACCAATACCCAAAGGGTTTACTAGAGTCAATAATCTAGTTCACATCGCCATGTGATTAACACCCAAAGAGTACTAACATGTGATCATGTTTTGCTTGTGAGAGAGGTTTAGTCAATGGGTCTGCCACATTCAGATCCGTATGTATTTTACAAATTTCTATGTCTACAATGCTCTGCACGCAGCTACTCTAGCTAAATGCTCCCACTTCCAATATGTATCTAGATCGAGACTCAGAGTCATCTTGATCGGTGTCAAAGCTTGCATCGACGTAACTCTTTACGACGAACTCTTTTATCACCTCCATAACCGACAAATATTTTCTTAGTCCTCTAAGGATATTTTTTGACCAATGTCCAGTGATCTACTCCTAGATCACTATTGTACTCCCTTGCCAAACTCAGGGTAGGGTATATAATAGGTCTGGTACACAGCATGGCATACTTTATAGAACCTATGGCTGAGGCATAGGGAATGACTTTCATTATCTCTCTATCTTCTGCCATGGTCGGGCTTTGAGTCTTACTCAACTTCACACCTTGCAACACAGGCAAGAACTCCTTCTTTGACTGTTCCATTTTGAAATACATCAAAAACTTGTCAAGGTATGTACTCATTGAAAACACTTATCAAGCATCTTGATCTATCTCTATAGATCTTGATGCTCAATATGTAAGCGGCTTCACCGAGGTCTTTCTTTGAAAAACTCCTTTCAAACACTCCTTTATGCTTTCTAGAAAATTCTACATCATTTCCGATCAACAATATGTCATTCACATATACTTATCAGAAAGGCTGTAGTGCTCCCACTCACTTTCTTATAAATATAGGCTTCACCGCAAGTCTGTATAAAACTATATGCTTTGATCAACTCATCAAAGCGTATATTCCAACTCTGAGATGCTTGCACCAGTCCATAGATGGATCGCTGGAGCTTTCTACCGCAGGATGCTGCTAACGCGACACTACGATCAGAGACCCTTTGAGAAACTGTGATGCAGTAATCGCAAACGGTGCTGTATGAAAACCGTCAGAAATGGTGCAAAATGTTTGCGATGAATGATACATCAAAAGGGGTGCATATTATAGTTGCGTGTGCGATGAGGGGCATACGGTTGATATGTATGAACTATTTGCGATGAGATAGAACAACAGAAATGGGCAGCCAGATCAAGGTGTGTGTGATATACGGCATATAGTTCACTCCTTTGAACCGTTTGCGATGAGTGAGGTGAACACAAACGATTCGGTGTAACAAGATGTGTGTGATACCCAGCAAACATGCCAGTAATCAAAATTGTGTGGGATCATTATAGACAGCCCATACGGTCTTTTTTTGTGAATTGTGTGCTCGTCAGGGCACACAGTTCAACAAACCAACCTGTTGGCGATAATGTAGAAGATCTCTGTCGAATACATATTACTAACTGTCTGCGATGAGATTGATAGGACAAACAGAGACATACACAGTCCGCTTAATTTAGTCCTTCTTGTTCTTGTTATTCTTGTTGGATGGCCCTGCGACATCGTCTTGGCGAGGACGCTTCTTGCCGCTGATCGTTGGCTTTTCATCGCCACCACCGTCGTCATCGTCATTGCTATCATCGTCGTCCTCCTCCTCATTTGACCATTCCTCCTCATCATCGTCATCCTCCTCTTCGTCCTTCGACGGCTCCTCGTCCGTCTGGTTGTCGTCTGACGACTCCAGAGGCAGCGTCCCTTCCATCAACCGGATATAATCGAGGTCTGGGCTCGACGCTTGACCCATGGAAGACGAGCGGGATGATTCCGATGTTGACCTATCATCAGGCGCCAGACTGCTGGCCGAACTGTCGCCTCACTGTCGCTAGACATGGCTGCAGAGTGTGTGCCAGTGTGTAGCATGGCCTGCCAGAGACGATGAAGATGGTGGACACTTAAGCGGGGTATGCAGAGAAGAGGAACTTCCAATTGAAGAGGGGATTGAAGCGGGGGTTGACGTATTATCTAACTGCTGATATAATCAACCGCAATTATTTGTACCCAGTCGCTCCAAATTCCTGGGGTTGCGCAGGACTCCTATTGGCTATTTGGCTAGTTTCCTTTTTCGGGACAAAAACAAGGAACGAGTTTTGGGGTTATGCACCGGTGATACGTCTCCAACGTATCTATAACTTTTGATTGTTCCATGCTATTATATTGCCCGTTTTGGATGTTTATGGGCTTTAATTTACACTTTTATATCATTTTTGGGACTAACCTACTAACCGGAGGCCCAGCCCGAATTGCTGTTTTTTTGCCTATTCCAGTGTTTTGAAGAAAGGAATATCAAATGGAGTCCAAGCGGAATGAAACCTTCGGGAGCGATCTTTTTGGAACAAACGTGATCTAGGGGACTTCGAGTGGACGTAAAGCAACAGAGGAGGCGGCCACGAGGGTGCCTGGCGTGCCCCCTACAAGTGGGCGCGCCCCCCACCCTCGTGGGCTCCTCGAGCGTCCACCGACCTACTTCTTCCTCCTATATATACCCACGTACCCTGAAACCATCGAGGAGCACCACGAAAACCTAATTCCACCGCCGTAACCTTCTGTATCCACGAGATCCCATCTTGCAGCCTTCACCGGTGCTCCGCCGGAGGGGGAATCGACCATGGAGGGCCTCTACATCATCTTCGAGGCCCTTTCGATGAGTTGTGAGTAGTTTACCACAAACCTTCGGTCCATAGTTATTAGCTAGATGGCTTATTCTCTCTCTTCGAATCTCAATACAAAGTTCTCCTCGATCTTCTTGGAGATCTATTCGATGTAACTCTTTTTGCGGTGTGTTTGTCGAGATCCGATGAATTGTGGGTTTATGATCAAGTTTATCTATGAGAAATATTTGAATCTCCTCTGAATTCTTTTATGTGTGATTAAGTTATCTTTGCAAGTCTCTTTGAATTATCAGTTTGGTTTGGCCTACTAGATTGATCGTTCTTGCAATGGGAGAAGTGCTTAGCTTTGGGTTCAATCTTGCGGTGTCCTTTCCCAGTGACAGCAGGGGCAGCAAGGCACGCATTGTATTGTTGCCATCGAGGATAAAAAGATGGGGTTTATATCATATTGCATGAGTTTATCCCTCTACATCATGTCATCTTTCTTAATGTGTTACTCTGTTCTTTATGAACTTAATACTCTAGATGCATGCTGGATAGCGGTCGATGTGTGGAGTAATAGTAGTAGATGCAGGCAGGAGTCGGTCTACTTGTCACGGACGTGATGCCTATATACATGATCATGCCTAGATAATCTCATAATTATTCGCTTTTCTATCAATTGCTCGGCAGTAATTTGTTCACCCACCGTAATACTTATGCTATCTTGAGAGAAGCCACTAGTGAAACCTATGGCCCCCGGGTCTATCTTTTATCATATAAGCTTTCAATCTACTTTTATTTGCATCTTTATTTTTCCAATCTATCTCATAAAAATACCATAAATATTTATCTTATCATATTATCTCTATCAGATCTCACTTTCGCAAGTGACCGTGAAGGGAGTGACAACCCCTTTATTGCGTTGGTTGTGAGGTTCTTGTTTGTTTGTGTAGGTGCGTGGGACTTTTGAGGAGCCTCCTACTGGATTGATACCTTGGTTCTCAAAAACTGAGGGAAATACTTATGCTACTTTGCTACATCACCCTTTCCTCTTCAAGGAAAACCAACGCGAGCTCAAGACATAGCAAGAAGGATTTCTGGCACCGTTGCCGGGGAGGTCTTCGCTCAAGTCAAGACATACCAAGTACACATCACAAACTCATCTCCCTCGCATTACATTATTTGCTATTTGCCTCTCGTTTTCCTCTCCCCCACTTCACCCTTGCCGTTTTATTCGCCCTCTCTTTCCCAACCTTCTCTGTCTTTCGCTTGCATTTTTGTTTGCTTGTGTGTTGGATTACTTGTCGCGATGGCGCAAGATAATACCAAGTTGTGTGACTTTTCCAATACCAATAATAATGATTTCCTTGGTACTCCGATTGCTCCTCTTATTGATGTTGAGTCTTGTGAAATCAATGCTGCTTTGCTGAATCTTGTTATGAAAGATTAATTCTCCGGCCTTCCTAGTGAAGATGCTGCTACCCATCTAAACAACTTTGTTGATTTTTGTTAGATGCAAAAGAAGAAAGATACGAATAATGATATTGTTAAATTGAAGTTATTTCTGTTTTCACTTAGAGATCATGCTAAAGTTTGGTTTTCGGCTTTGCCTAAGAATAGTATTGATTCATGGAATAAGTGCAAAGATGCTTTTATCTCTAAGTATTTTCCTCCTACTAAGATCATCTCTCTTAGGAACGATATTATGAATTTTAAACAACTTGATCATGAGCATGTTGCCCAATCTTGGGAAAGAATGAAATTGATGATTCAAAATTGCCCTACTCATGGTTTGAATTTATGGATGATCATACAAAATTTCCATGTCGGATTGAATTTTCCTTCTAGAAATCTTTTAGATTCGGCTGCGGGAGACACTTTTATGGAAATCACCTTAGGAGAAGCTACTAAACTCCTTGATAATATTATGGCTAATTATTCTCAATGGCACACTGAAAGATCTACTAGTAAAAAAGTGCATGCTATAGAAGAAATTAATGTTTTGAGTGGAAAGATGGATGAACTTATGAAATTGTTTTCTACTAAGAGTGATCCTATTGATCCCAATGATATGCCTTTACTTTGATTGAGAATAATAATGAATCTTTGGATGTGAATTTTGTTGGTAGGAATAATTTTGGTAACAATGCTTATAGAGGAAACTTTAATCCTAGACGGTTCCCTAGTAATTCCTCTAATAATTATGGAAATTCCTACAATAATTCTTATGGTAATTATAATAAGACGCCCTCTGATTTTGAGAATAGTGTTAAAGAATTTATGATCTCTCAAAAGAATTTTAATGCTTTGCTTGAAGAAAAATTGCTTAAAGTTGATGACTTGGCTAGGAACGTTGATAGACTTTCGCTTGATGTTGATTCTTTGAAACTTAGATCTACTCCTCCTAAGCATGATATCAATGAGTCTCTCAAAGCAATGAGAATTTCCATTGATGAGTGCAAAGAAAGAACCGCTAGATTGCATGCTAAGAAAGATTGCTTTGTAAAGGCGTGTTCTTCTAGTTTTCATGAAAATAATGATGAAGATCTAAAAGTTATTGATGTGTCCCCTATTAAATCTTTGTTTTGCAAT
Organism: Triticum aestivum; assembly: GCF_018294505.1. Lineage (NCBI taxonomy): Eukaryota > Viridiplantae > Streptophyta > Magnoliopsida > Poales > Poaceae > Triticum > Triticum aestivum. The sequence continues at coordinate 124,492,910 of NC_057807.1, read as the reverse complement.
ATGAATCTTAATAATGATGGGACTAGAGATGAGTCAACTTTAGTTAAAAGGCGTCCCAATAATTCGGAGTTCGTAGATCTTGATGCTAAATTTGGTAAAAGTGGGATTGGAGAGGTCAAGACTTTAAATAGCATTGAACCCACTATCTTGGATTTCAAGGAACTTAATTATGATAATTTTTCTTTAATAGATTGTATTTCCTTGTTGCAATCCGTGTTGAATTCTCCTCATGCTTATAGTCAAAATAAGGCTTTTACCAAATATATTCTTGATGCCTTGATGGAATCTTATGATCAAAATCATAATTTGGAACTTTCTATACCAAGAAAACTTTATGAGAGCATCTCCAACAGCCGTGCTAAACTAGCGCCGCACCGCAAATTAGTCCGTTTTAGCGCGTGCGCAACGCGGCGGGTCGCCCAAAAACGGCGCGCGCGCTGTCGGAAACACTATCCCGCGCGGTGTATTTTGCGCGCCCGCTACAGTGCGCGGCACACTTGAGCGCTCGCTCTCCCACTTCCACCCCCATCCGGCCGCACCGCCGCCACCGCCCGCGCCCCCCAGCGACCGTTCAGGCGCTTCCCCGGCCTATCCCCGCACCGCCGCGCTTCCGCCCCATCCCCTCCTAGTCCCGCCGACCCTCGCGCGCCTCCGTCGTCCGAGGAACAGCGCCCGAGCGCTCGCTGCCGCGCCGGGCCCGCAAGGTGTTCGACAAAACGCCTACAAGGTATGTATTGCTCAAACTTCATGAATTTGGTGCATGTTTTGAATTGTAGTTTTTATAGTATAGTATTGAACATTGTAGATGAGTTCGTCGTATGATTCTTCCGAAGAAGAATTTGATATGGAAGAGGAGGAGGATCTTGCAATGATCATAGCTATGCATATCAATAAAAAATGGAAGCACGGTGGTTCGGTTATGGGTCGGGAGAAAATTTGGAGAGATAGGATTGATGCCCATAACAGATTGATGAAGAACTATTTCGTGGAGAATCCCACATACCCGGAGTCATATTTTCGTTGCCGGTTTAGGATGAGCACCGACTTGTTCAGGCGCATTGCAGAGAAACTAGCGAGCCATGACCGGTTTTTCCAGCAAAGGAGGAATGTCGCCGGAGAGCTCGGGGATAGCACCTTTCTGAAGGTGACAACTGCTTTGCGTATGTTGGCATACGGTATCCTGGCTGATCTAGTTGATGATCACTTGGCTATGGGTGAGAGCCAAGCCATCATGTGTGTCAAGCGCTTTGCAGTGGGAATTGTGCAAGTGTTTGGCGAGGAGTATTTGAGATCTCCCACTGCTGAAGACGCCGCTAGGCTATTGGTGATGAACAAAGCGCACGGCTTTCCTGGCATGCTTGGCTCAATAGATTGCATGCATTTTAGTTGGAAGAATTGTCCAAAGGCATGGCATGGGCAATTCCACGGCCAAAAAAAGGGTTCCACTATAATCCTTGAAGCGGTAGCCGATCAGGAGACTTGGATTTGGCATGCATTCTTTGGAATGCCTAGATCTTCGAATGACATCAATGTTGTCAACCGGTCACCACTGATGAATAAGATTGCAAAGGGTGAGTTGCCACCGGTGCAGTTTGTAGCAAATGGACGTACATACAACTATGGCTATTATCTAGCGGATGGCATCTATCCAAAGTGGCAAACCTTCGTGAGGCCATTGAAAAAGCCGGAAGGTAAGAAAAATCTTGATTTCCACAATGCTCAGGCGGCGGATAGAAAAGATGTGGAGAGAGCATTTGGGATTTTGCAAGCCCAATTTGCCATTGTGAGAGGACCGGCTAGATTTTGGGATCAAAAAATGCTTTGGTACATCATGCATGCTTGTGTGATCATGCACAACATGATCATCAAGAATGAGCGTGGCCAAGATTTAGACTACTCATAGTATGAGCTCTTGGGACATCCCGTGCGAGTGCGACGGAGGGCTGAAAGGGTAGCCTGTTTTATTGCCTCCTATCATGCCATTCGGCGTCCCGCAATGCACAATGAACTTCAGAATGATCTGATTGAAGAGTGGTGGGCATGGCATGGACGACGAAGAGCATGATTTCCGCATTCGACATTGTATTGTTCATGAACTATTTGTTGTGTTTATTGCATTATTTGTTGTACTGAACGATAAACTATTTGTTTGAGTTGTAATGATAACGAAATTGAACTATTTATTGTTGATTTATTTTGTTTGTTTGATCATTTTTTCTCCTCTTTTTTGAAATGTATATGTGGTTTGTGCGGCGCGCGTGCGCTGTATTTTTGCGCGTTGCTGGAGCGGCGCGCGCGCTGCATTATAGTGTGGCTGCTGGAGCCAGCGCTGGCGGCCGCGCTAAACCAGCCGAAGCGCGCGCGGCAAACAGGTTTTTTGCACGCGGCGCTTAGTGCGGCTGTTGGAGATGCTCTGCTGAGTGGGAACCTACTATAAAGATTAAAATTAAAGATCATGAGTGCTATGCTTTATGTGATTTGGGTGCTAGTGTTTCCACGATTCCGAAAACTTTATGTGATATTCTAGGTTTCCATGATTTTGATGATTGCTCTTTAAATTTGCACCTTGTGGATTCCACCATTAAGAAGCCTATGGGAAGAATCAATGACGTTCTTATTGTTGCAAATAGGAACTATGTGCCCGTAGATTTTATCGTTCTTGATATAGATTGCAATCTTTTTTGTCCTATTATTCTTGGTAGACCTTTCCTTAGAACGATTGGTGCGATTATTGATATGAAGGAAGAGAATATTAGATTACAATTCCCATTAAGGAAAGGCATGGAGCACTTTCCAAGAAAGAAAGTCAAATTACCTTATGAATCTATCATGTGAGCTACTTATGAATTGAGTGCCAAAGATGGCACTACTTAGATCTATCCTCGCTTTTATGCCTAGCTTGGGGCGTTAAACAATAGCGCTAGTTGGGAGGCAACCCATTTTTATTTTAGTTTTTTTAGTTTTTGCGTCTGTTTAGTAATAAATATTTCATCTAGCTTCTGTTTAGATGTGTTTTCATGTTTTAATTAGTGTTTGTGCCAAGTAGAACCTATAGGATAACCTATGGTGATAGTTAATTTGATTCTTATGAAAAACAGAAACTTTACGCGCACGAAAATAATTTTAGTAATTCACAGAAACGTGATTTTGCATTGATTCTTTTTGATTTAGATCAATAGACAAATTGCCCAGGACTTCCTATTTTTTTACGATTTTTAGAGTTCTAGAAGTATTCCAGAGTTACAGATTGCTACAGATTGTTCTGTTTTGGACAGATTCTGATTTTCGTGTGTTGTTTGCATATTTTGATGCATCTATGGCTAGTATGTAGGGGTATGAACCATAGAGAAGTTGGAATACAGTAGGTGTAACACCAATATAAATAAATAACGAGTTCATTAGAGTACCTTATGTGGTGGTTTTGCTTTCTTGCACTAACGGAGCTTATGAGATTTCCTGTTGAGTTTTGTGTTGTGAAGTTTTCAAGTTTTGGGTAAAGATTTGATGGACTATGGAATAAGGAGTGGCAAGAGCCTAAGCTTGGGGATGCCCGTGGCACCCCAAGATATTCAAGGATAACCAAAAGCCTAAGCTTGGGGATGCCCCGGAAGGCATCCCCTCTTTCGTCTTTGTCTATCGGTAACTTTACTTGGAGCTATATTTTTATTCGCCACATGATATGTGTTTTGCTTGGAGCGTCTTGTATGATATTAGTCTTTGCTTTTTAGATAACCACAATCATCCTTGCTGTACACACCTTTTGGGAGAAGCCCACTTGATTAGAATTTATTAGAATATGCTATGTGCTTCAATTATATCTTTTGAGCTAGATAGTTTTGCTCTAGTGCTTCACTTATATGTTTTAGAGCATGGCGGTGGCTTGATTTTGTAGAAATTGTTGATCTCTCATGCTTCACTTATACTATTTTGAGAGTCTCTTAGAACAGCATGGTATTTGCTATGGTTATAAAATTGGTCCTATAATGATGGGCATCCAAGTTGGGTATAATAAAAACTATCATAGAAAGTGAATTGGATTCTATGATCAATTTGATGCTTGATAGTTGTTTTGAGATATAGAGATGGTGATATTAGAGTCATGCTAGTTAGGTGATTATGAATTTAAAGAATACTTGTGTTGAAGTTTGTGATTCCCGTATCATGCACGTATGGTGAACCGCTTTGTGATGAAGTTGGAGCACAATTTTATTTATTGATTGTCTTCCTTATGAGTGGCGGTCGGGGACGAGCGATGGTCTTTTCCTACCAATCTACCCCTAGGAGAATGCATGTAGTACTTTGTTTTCAATGGCTTCTAGATTTTTGCAATAAGTATATGAGTTCTTTATGACTAATGTTGAGTCCATGGATTTTACGCACTCTCACCCTTCCACCATTGCTAGCCTCTTTTGTGCCGTGCAACTTTCGCCGGTACCATACACCCACCATATACCTTCCTCAAAACAGCCACCATACCTACCTATTATGGCATTTCCATAGCCATTCCGAGATATATTACCATGCAACTTTTTACCGTTCTGTTTATATGATACACATCATCATTGTCATATTGCTATTTGCATGATCATTTAGTTGACATCGTATTTGTGGCAAGGCCACCTTCATAATTTTCATACATGTCACTCTTGATTCATTGGATATCTCGGTACACCGCCGAAGGCATCCATATAGAGTCATATCTTGTTCTAAGTATTGAGTTGTAATCTTGAGTTGTAAGTAAATAAAAGTGTGATGATCTTCATTATTAGAGCATTGTCGCAAGTGAGGAAAGAATGATGGAGACTATGATTCCCCCACAAGTCGGGATGAGACTTCAGACTTTATAAAAAAAAGAGGCCAAAGAGCCCACCAAATAAAAAAAGAGAAAGGCCAAATAAAAAAAGGCCAAATAAAACAAGAGAGAAAAATAGAGAAGGGACAATGCTACTATCCTTTTTACCACACTTGTGCTTCAAAATAGCACCATGATCTTCATGATAGAGAGTCTCCTATGTTGTCACTTTCATATACTAGTGGGAATTTTTCATTATAGAACCTGGCTTGTATACTCCAATGATGGGCTGCCTCAATATGCCCTAGGTCTTCGTGAGCAAGTGAGTTGGATGCACACCAACTTAGTTTCTTTTGTTGAGCTTTCATACATTTATAGCTCTAGTGCATCCGTTGCATGGCAATCCCTACTCACTCACATTGATATCTATTAATGGGCATCTCCATAGCCCGTTGATACGCCTAGTTGATGTGAGACTATCTTCTCCTTTTTTTTGTCTTCTCCACAACCACCATTCTATTCCACATATAGTGCTATGTCCATGGCTCACGCTCATGTATTGCGTGAAAGTTGAAAAAGTTTGAGATTACAAAAGTATGAAACAATTGCTTGGCTTGTCATCGGGTTGTGCATGATTAAATACTTTGTGTGATGAAGATAGAGCAACATCCAGACTATACGATTTTGTAGGGATAACTTTCTTGAGCCATGTTATTTTGAGAAGACATGATTGCTTTATTAGTATGCTTGAAGTATTACTATTTCTTATGTCAATATGAACTTTTATTTTGAATCATTTGGATCTGAACATTCATGCCACAATAAAGAAAATTACATTGAGAATAATGCTAGGTAGCATTCCACATCAAAAATTCTGTTTTTATCATTTACCTACTCGAGGATGAGCAAGAATTAAGCTTGGGGATGCTTGAAACATCTCCAACGTATCTTTAATTTTTGATTGTTCCATGCTATTATATTACCCATTTTGGATGTTTATGGGCTTTACTTTACACTTTTATATCATTTTTGGGACTAACCTACTAACTGGAGGCCCAGCCCGAATTGCTGTTTTTTTGCCTATTTTAGTGTTTTGAAGAAAAGGAATATCAAACGGAGTCCAAACGGAATGAAACCTTCGGGAGCGATCTTTTTGGAACAAACGTGATACAGGAGACTTGGAGTGGACGTCAAGCAACGAAGGAGGCGGCTAGGAGGGTACCCGGCGCGCCCCCTACAGGTGGACGCGCCCGCCACCCTCGTGGGCCCCCCGAGCGTCCACCGACCTACTTCTTCCTCCTATATATACCCACGTACCCTGAAACCATCGAGGAGCACCACGAAAACCTAATTCTACCACTGTAACCTTCTGTATCCGCGAGATCCCATCTTGGAGCCTTTGCCGGCGCTCCGTTGGAGGAGGAATCGACCACATAGGGCCTCTACATCATCTCCAAGGCCCTTCCGATGAGTTGTGAGTAGTTTACCACAGATCTTCGGGTCTGTCGGCGTTCTGGGAACGGGGGTCCCCACATTTGCCTGCCTGCGGCCTGCGGCGTGGCTCAGCGGTGGCCCAGTACGGCCCGTCTTCATCAACCCAAGTTCAAGACCCTCGTGAGGGGCCAAGCCTCGCGGGGCGGACGACACAAGGCTTCCTCAGGGATGACCTCACCAGGCAGGCTCGCGAGGAGGCGAGGAGATCAAGGCAAGGGGTACCTTGCGAGGTGCTCATGACGCAAGCCATGACGATCAAGACCAGGCGGGCGCTAGGCGGGCGCCAGCCTGCGCAGTGTCCTCGTTTCCTCTTTGGTGCAAAGAGGGGCAAGTGCACGCATGGAGTACCGAGGCATCAGGCAAATGTTTCCATATTGGTGCAACGAGACCAAGACCAGCAGAGCGGCAAGATGGAGGTCACCATGGAGCCCAAGACGGCGTCATCGCCAGTGCCTTTGGCAGTCGAAGACCACCTTTAGTCAGGATAGCCTGTACTAGCTGTCCCCTTCCAAAATGGCCGTTGTTGGCTACCTTCCCGCTCAATATTTGGGAAGAGGACCAGGGCCTCTATAAATATAGATAGCCACCATAGTAGGAGGGGATCGAATCCTGGACAAGTAGAACTCCACACCACCACAAGAACACCCCTCGCAAGGCTGTTATTCCTTTGTACTGTTCATCATCAGTGTAACGCCCCAGATATACTTTCCATATTTGTATCCAACTCTTGCCGTCTCCGGCGCTAAGTTATATTTATTTCTTGGGTTGGGTCTTTGTCTCCGTGTGTTGTTTTTCTTTTTCGTGCATCTCTTATCATGTCATCACGTGCATTGCATTTGCATACATGTTCATCTCATGCATTCGAGCATTTTCCCCGTTGACCGTTTTGCATTCCGGCGCTTCGTTCTCCTCCGGTGGTCATTTCTAGTCTTCTTTCGTGTGTGGGGTTTAAACATTTCCGGATTGGACCGAGACTTGCCAAGCGGCCTTGGTTTACTACCGGTAGACCGCTTGTCAAGTTTCGGGTCATTTGGACTTCGTTTGATACTCCAACGGTTAACCGAGGGACCGAAAAGGCCTCGTGCGTGTCGCAGCCCAACACCCCCCAAATTTGGCCCAAAACCCACCAAACTCTGCTCCATGTCCTAGAGCGTTCGATCACGATCGTGTGGGCGAAAACCGCACCTCATTTGGACTCTCCTAGCTCCACTTATGCCTATATATACACCCCCCTCCGAAATCCACGGTTCTTCTCCCCCCTAACCCTAGTTCCAACTCCTCCCGCCGCCGTCGGACACAACCGCCGTCGACGGACATGTCCGGCCTCCCCGTCCGCCGCCACGTGTCGGCCTCCTAGTGGCCGCCGCCCGGTCCCCAGTTCGCCGCCGCCCGCGGGCCCGCGAGGCCCGTGCGGGGCCCCCGCGGCCCGATCCGCCGCCGCCGCCCCAGCCGGAGGTCGCCGCCGCCGCGGGCACCTCGCCGCCCGCCGCCCGGCACCTCGCCGCCCGCCGCCCGGCCGCTCCCCGCCCTCGGCTTCCGCGCCCCTCCGCTGCCTCCCCGCCGGCGCACCCCGCAGCTCCGGCGAGCTCGAGCTCCGCCGCCGGCGCCGCCTCGGCTTCCGCGCCGCGATCCCGATCTGGATCCGGTCGCGTGAACAGTAAACCCTAACCCCCTCCGATTTTTCTAAGTCCCCAGATTTTTACTCCATATGCTCCTGTTCGAGGACCCGTATCTCCTCATCCGTAGCTCCATTTTGGGCATATGATATATCAAAACATTCGCCTCGACATGTACATCATTCCATTCCATTGCATCATTTGCATTTGAGTTCATCTTGATACCCAAAATGCTGTTAGAAGGAGGCTTCATGAGTTAGATTGCAGATCCGTTAGTTCATCATGCACTTTTGTCATTTTTGCTATATTTAATTCGTGCATGATATGCCTGTGCCCCTTTGGGATGAATTGTTAAGCATTTTGTCTTCTTTCCAGAGGTGTCACCCATGCATTTTTAGGATGTGTGAGTTGTTCTGTGCAAGCTTGCGAAGAGAGGTACCTGAGAATGCAGATTTCAGGGACTTAGTGATTTTCACAAAGTCTGGGATATTTTAGTTCATGATGCTATATGTCCAGCTTGTTTCCTAGTGATCCGTGCCTCTTTTGAGGATGATCAGTAAGGGAGTTTTGATACTTATGTTATGCTCTATCCATCCATGTCTTTGTTTGCATATGTGGAGTGCTCTAGGTTGACTCAATCGAGCTCAACTTTTGCTTCGTTGTTAATCTGGGCAGATCGTCAACTTGTTTGCGATTTTGCCGATGCTACCGTTAGTGTTCCATGCATGCTATGCCTTCGTTCTTGCCATGTGTAGCTAGCACTTTGTGCCTTCTTGCTGGTTATATGCTTTCCTTGCCATGACTTACACCGTAGTGAGTGCATCGAGCTCGTTTACATGCCTTCGTGAGTTATATTTCAGCGTGTCTCAGTTTTCACTAAGTCTGAAAACTGATTGTGTTCGAGCTATGTTCGTGAGCTCGGTAGAGTATTTTGTGAACCCTTTTGGCCCCAGGTCACTTTGGGTGTTTTATTAAGCTTGTTGAGTAGCTCCATGCCGTGTTCTTACTTGTCATGTTCAGGTTTTCTGTCATGTTGTTTTGCTGCTCCGAAGAGAGCATCGTGATCTGAAATTTCAGACTAGTGTTAATTTCACTAAGTCTGAGATCTGTTTTGCATTTGCGTTTTAGCCATGCTTGTTTGAACCTCTTAATGGATGAATTTGCCTATGGCTCAGTGCTAGTGTTTTGTCAACCATCTTGTGTACATCACTGCCATGTATTTTGTTTTTATGTTTGGTGGCTGTAGCATGTTCATTTCGTTGCATTTAGATGCCTACTTGCTGTAAATCGCAGACCGGTGTCGTATCTTAAAACGCTTGCCATTTCCAAACCGTAGCTCCGATTCCTATGATCTTTATATCGTTTTCAAGCGATTTCATCCCCTCTATCCAGTGGCACACTTGGTTTCCAAGTTGATGCCAGGCTCATGCATTTCCTGTCATATCTTGCATTTTGCATCCTGCATCGCATTCCGCATAGCATATCGTCATTTCATCATATTGCTTGGTCTTGCCCGTGGTTGATTGTATCCTTGTTGCTTGTTTGTCTTGTTGGGTAGAGCCGGGAGATGAGTTCGCTACTGAGGAGCTCGTTGAGTTTGCTTGTGAGGATCCAGTCAACTCTGACAACTGTGCAGGCAAGATGATCATACCCTCGAAATCACTACTATCTTTGCTATGCTAGTTTGCTCGCTCTTTTGCTTTGCCACTGCTACGATGCCTACCTTTTGCTTGTCAGCCTCCCAATTGCCATGTTGATCCTCTAACCCACCATTGTCCTAGCAAACCGTTGATTGGCTATGTTACCACTTTGCTCAGCCCTTCTTATAGCGTTGTTAGTTGCAGGTGAAGATTGGAGCCGTTCCTTGTTGGAACATTTATTTACTTGTTGGGATATCATTATAATGCTATGTTATCTTAATGCATCTATATACTTGGTAAAGGGTGGAAGGCTCGGCCTCTCGCCTAGTGTTTTGTTCCACTCTTGCCGCCCTAGTTTCCGTCATATCGGTGTTATGTTCCCGGATTGTTGCGTCCCTTACGCGGTTGGGTTATAATGGGAACCCCTTGATAGTTCGCCTTGATTAAAGCTTTTCCAGCAATGCCCAACATTGGTTTTACCATTTTCCACCTAGCCTCTTTTCCCTTGGGTTTCCGGAGCCCGAAGGTCATCTTATTTTAACCCCCCCCCCCCGGGCCAGTGCTCCTCTGAGCGTTGGTCGAAACTAGAGTCCTGTGCAGCGCCCCCTCGGGGAAACTCGAGGTTTGGTTTTAGTTGTATGGAGCGCTCATCTGAGTGTGCCCTGAGAAAGAGATATGTGCAGCTCCTATCGGGATTTGTCGGCACATTCGGGCGGTGTTGCTGGTCTTGTTTTAACCTGTCGAATCATCTTGTTGTACCGAGATACCGAGTCTGATCGGTGTGTCTTGGGTGGAGGTCTATTCCTTCATTGACCGTGAGAGCTTGTTATGGGCTAAGTTGGGACCCCCTGCAGGGATTGATCTTTCGAAAGCCGTGCCCGCGGTTATGGGCAGATGGGAATTTGTTAATGTCCGGTTGTAGATAACTTTAATTAAACTTAATTAAAATGAAACAACCGTGTGTGTTACCGTGATGGCCCCTTCTCGGCGGAGTCCGGGAAGTGGACACGGTGTTGGAGTTATGCTTGCGCAGGATGTTCCTTTAGCTTCTCGCTCGTGCTTCGCCTTCTCTTCTCGCTCTCTTTTGCGTATAAGTTAGCCACCACATATGCTAGTCGCTTGCTGCAGTTCCACATATATTTGCCTTATCCATTCGTATGAGCTTAAATAGTCTTGATCGCGTGGGTGTGAGATTGCTGAGTCCCTGTGGCTCACAGATACTACAACTCCAGATGCAGGTCCAGGTGTTTCTGCTCCAGTTGACGATTACGAGCTCCAGTGGGAGTTCGACGAGGACTCTCAGCGATACTACGTGTCTTTTCCGGATGATCAGTAGTGGTGCCTAGTTGGGGTTATCGATTCAGGACCTTGTCGCATGTTGGGTTTTTTTTCTATTTTGGCGCCGTAGTCGGGCCATGAGTGTTTGTTTGATGGATGTTATTTATGTACTCTGATGTGACGTGGCGAGTGTAAGCCAACTATGTTATCTCCCCCTTTTATTATATATTACATGGGATGTTGTAATGATTGCCCGACTTGCGACATTGCTTTCAATGCGGTTATGCCTCTAAGTCGTGCCTCGACACGTGGGAGCTATAGCCGCATCGAGGGCGTTACAAGTTGGTAATCAGAGCCTTCCCCGACCTTAGGAGCCCCATTGCTTGATCGTTTTTAGCAGCCGAGTTGTGTCTAGAAAAATGTTTTGAGTCCTTAGGAATTATATATCGGAGAGCTTAGGAATTCTTTTTACTTCCCAGCCTCCTCATCGCTCTGGTAAGGCATCCTGACGTAGAGTTTTGACTCTTCTCTTCTCAAATTTCACTAAATTTTTTTTTAGGATCACGCGAGTATCTTGGTTTTGTTCAGATGGTTTTGTGACGAGAACATTGTTCTTGGTGCCTCCTGTCTTTAGGGGTTGTGGCAGTGTCCCGGGGAGTTGAGATCCGAGGTGTTGTCATCACAATTTTATCGTTGCAATTCTGGTATACTTGAGATATGTTCGCCGACATCGAAAATCTCTTTTATGTAGTTCGTTGGTGAGATAACCTCGACGCCACCCAGTACTGGGGCGGGAGTTCGGGAGTATCGCCATAACTTGTATAACGGATGCTTTTCGAAGGTTGAGGTAGATGGTTTCTGAAGTTTTCTTGGTTATGTGTTGAATGATGGATACAGCTGGATGTAGGATTTGCTAGTTTGGGTGAGATATTGTGCTTCCCCTGTATCCCCAACACCTGATTGCATAACTGGAAAGGTTCGGGAGTTTCATAGGTGGGAATTCTAGTAGCTCTAGTTCTTCTTCCACGGATATTGGTTTGAGATTGGGATTTCTTACCGATTATTCGTTCTTGATCCGTACCTTGTTGATTTATTTCTCTTCCTTAATTCTTCGTGGCTTCTCAATTTATGGATATGTGACCATTTGAAGAGGAATGCATTCGTTCATTTTGTTCGGATGTGAAGACTATATGTTGCAATTTTCATTCCGTTGGATTCAGCTTCTATATTGTTGTCTATCAATGTGCTAATGGTGGTCAACCTCTTCAGGATGGCTCCTCCAACGCGCACGACTCCGAATCCTGATCCGCCTCCACCTCCGCCTCCTCCGGAAGCATGGCAAGCTGTGATGGCCGCTACTAATGCAAACACACGGTTGATCATGCAAATTCTCCAAGAGCGCAATCAAGGCAGTCAAGGGAATCAAGGCCATAATCAGCACCACTTTGCTACTCTGAACCAGTTCCTCGCAATGGCCCAAAGACGTTCAGTGGTTGTGTTGAGGCTACCGATGCTGACGATTGGCTAGTGGATCTGGGCAAGCATTTTGAATGCAGCAACGTCAGGCCTGAAGATTTCGTCAAGTTCGCTTCTTTCCAGCTCAAAGATCAGGCTGCAGAGTGGTTCCAGCAGTACAAGGATTCCAGAGGTGGACGTCTGATCACTTGGGGCGATTTCCGTCAAGATTTCCGCGCTCATCACATCCCTCAAAGTGTGGTTGAGAGTAAGCGTCAGGAATTCCGCAATCTGAAGCAAGGCTCTTTGTCTGTCTATGACTACAACAAGTTGTTCCAGAAGCTCGCCCGTTTTGCCAAGCAGGATGTTCCTGATGAGAAGAGCATGATCTATCAGTTCAGGGGTGGTCTTCGTGAGGAAATTCAGCTCGCTCTTGTCCTCTTTGAGCCGTTGAGATACGATGAGTTCTACAACATGGCACTGAAGCAAGAGGCTGCTCAGATGAGGTGTGATGCTTCCAGGAAACGTGCCAGAGAGGTTACTCCGTCTTCCTCTACTCAAGTGATCAAGCAACAGAAGTATTGGCTTCCTCCTCCTCCGTTCCGTCAGCCGTATCAGCAGAAGAGCAAAGGTGGCAGTGGTTTCTCCCACCCACCCAACCCAGGCTTTCAGAACAAGTCTTCGTCTCAAGCGCCAAGATCGAGTGCTCCGTATCACCGTCCGCTTTCAGAGGTCACGTGCAACAAGTGCCAACAGAAGGGTCACTATGCCAACAAGTGTACCAACCAGAGGCGTCTTCCTCCTCCTCCTCCTGTCAGATCGGCAAGTACAGCTGTGGTCAAGCACAATCCCAAGCACGCCAAGGTCAATATGGTGAATGCAGCTCAGGCTGAGGATTCTTCAGATGTCATCATGGGTAACCTTCCTGTTAACGATGTTCCTGCAAAAGTTCTTTTTGACACAGGTGCATCGCATTGCTTCATTTCCAAACCTTTTGCATCAAAGTATGAGTGTGATTATCAGTATCTGCAAAGTTCCTTGCAAATTGTGTCACCGGGCAAGCAGATGACAGCTAACACCTGCGTCCCTGAGGTTACTATCACATTGGGTGACTACAAGTTCCTTTCTTCCCCAATTGTTCTCGGTAACTCGGATATTGATCTTATTCTCGGAATGGATTGGCTTTCTAAGCACAAGGCACATCTTGACTGTGCTGCCAGGCAGATTCAATTGACTCATTCGTCTGAGGATGTCATTGTCTTTGCCGCTCGGGATAATACCATCCGGTTGTTTTCTCTCAATAAGAAGGGTGAATTGGATGCCATCTCTCAAATTCCTGTCGTTTGCGAATATCAAGACGTCTTTCCAGAAGAGCTCCCAGGAATGCCTCCAAACCGGCCGGTTGAATTCGTTATTGAACTTGAGCCTGGTACGGAACCTGTGTGCAAACGTCCCTACAAGCTCGGCCCCGAAGAGTTGAAGGAGCTGAAGAAACAACTCGATGAGCAAGAAAGATTGGGTCTCATTCGGCCTAGTACTTCTCCGTGGGGTTGTGGTGTTCTTTTTGTGAAGAAGAAGGATGGATCGAGTCGACTTTGTGTTGATTACCGTCCAGTTAACAAGAAGACCATCAAGAACAAATACCCACTTCCCAACATCAATGAGCTGTTCGAACAACTCAAAGGTGCTCAAGTATTCTCCAAGCTCGATCTCCGTATGGGGTATCATCAGATTCGTATTCGTGAGCAAGATATTCCCAAGACGGCGTTCAGAACAAGCTTTGGTTCATATGAATACACCGTCATGTCTTTTGGCCTCGCAAACGCTCCTCCGACGTTCTCTCGCATGATGAACTTCATCTTCAGCCCCTACACCAATGAATTCGTTTTGGTCTATCTCGACGACATTCTGGTTTTCTCGAAGAACAAGGAAGATCATGCCAAGCACTTGCGTTTGGTACTTGACAAGCTCAGAGAACATCAGTTCTACGCCAAGTTCTCCAAGTGTGAATTTTGGCTCGATGAGGTTCTTTATCTTGGTCATATCATCTCTGCCAAGGGCATTTCCGTGAATCCTGAGAAGGTGTCTGCAATTGTGAATTGGGAACCTCCTCAGAACGTAAAGCAACTCCGCAGTTTCCTCGGTCTCGCAAGCTATTGCAGAAGATTCGTTCAAAACTTTTCTAAGATCGCCAAGCCTCTCTCAAATCTTCTTCAGAAGCACGTCAAGTACGTTTGGTCTCCGGAGTGTGATATTGCTTTCAACACTTTGAAAGAGAAATTGATCACTGCTCCAGTTCTGACTCCGCCTGATGAAACCAAGCCGTACGAGGTCTTTTGTGATGCCTCTCTCCAAGGTCTCGGTGCTGTACTGATGCAAGAGAAGAAAGTTGTTGCTTATACCTCTCGCCAGTTGAAACCTAATGAGAAGAACTACCCCACTCATGATCTCGAGTTGGCGGCAGTTGTGCACACTTTGTTGACTTGGAGACATCTTCTATTGGGAAGGAAAGTGGATATTTTCACTGATCACAAGAGTCTCAAGTACATCTTCACTCAGCCTAATCTCAACCTCAGGCAGACTCGATGGGTCGAAATGATTCAAGAGTACAATCCGAGTATCGAGTATACTCCAGGCAAGGCTAATGTGATTGCTGACGCGTTGAGCAGAAAAGCATATTGCAACAGTCTGATTCTCAAGCCTTATCAACCCGAGCTTTGTGAAGCTTTCCGCAAACTTAATCTGCAAGTTGTTCCTCAAGGTTTCCTCGCCAACCTTCAAGTCTCTCCTACCTTAGAAGACCAGATTCGCCAAGCCCAACTTCTTGATGCTATGGTGAAAAAGGTGAAGATTGGTATTGCAAAGAGTCAGTCCAAGTACAAGTGCTTCCGACTTGATGACAAGGACACTCTCTTCTTCGAGGATCGAATTGTTGTGCCCAAAGGTGAACTCCGTAAGGTGATCATGAACGAGGCTCACAACTCTCTCCTCTGCATCCACCCTGGTAGTACAAAGATGTATCAGGACCTCAAGCAAGCTTATTGGTGGACTCGAATGAAGCGCGAGATCGCTCAATTCGTGAATGAGTGTGATGTCTGCAGAAGAGTGAAGGCAGAACACCAAAGGCCAGCTGGTCTCCTCCAACCTCTTGCCGTTCCAGAATGGAAGTTTGACCACATTGAAATGGACTTCGTGACTGGGTTTCCAATGTCCAAGCGTGGCAATGATGCTATCTTTGTTGTCATCGACAAGCTCACCAAAGTGGCTCATTTTCTGCCTATCAAAGAGTCGATCACTGCAGCTCAATTGGCGGAACTCTATTCCTCTCGCATTGTCTCTCTGCACGGTATTCCTCAAGTGATATCTTCAGACCGTGGCAGCATCTTTACCTCCAAGTTTTGGGATTCTTTTCAGAAGGCCATGGGCACCAACATCCGCTTCAGCACAGCTTTCCATCCTCAAATAAGCGGTCAAGTCGAGCGTGTCAACCAAATTCTTGAAGATATGCTCAGGGCTTGTGTGATCTCCTTCGGCATGAAGTGGGAGGACTGTCTTCCTTATGCTGATTTCTCTTACAACAACAGCTTTCAAGCAAGTTCGGGCAAGGCCCCCTTTGAAATTCTATATGGCAGGAAGTGCCGTACCCCTCTCAACTGGTCTGAAACCGGTGAACGTCAGCTGCTGGGTAATGACTTAATCACAGAAGCAGAAGAAATGTGCAAAGTCATTCGTGATAACCTCAAAACAGCCCAGTCCCGCCAGAAGAGCTACTATGATAGTAAGCACCGTGATCTGGCTTTCGAGATCGGAGATCATGTTTACCTCCGCGTCTCTCCCATGAAAGGTACTCGTCGCTTCGGTATCAAAGGGAAGCTTTCCCCTAGATACGTGGGACCTTTCAAGATTGTCAGCAAGAGAGGCGACCTCGCCTATCAACTCGAGCTTCCTTCAAACTTTGCAAATGTTCATGATGTGTTCCATGTCTCTCAGCTTCGAAAGTGCTTCAAGACTCCTGACCGCACCGTCAACTTCGAGGACATTGAGCTCCAAGAAGATCTCTCTTATCGTGAGCACCCAGTTGCTATTCTTGAAGAGACTGAACACAAGACTCGCAACAAGTCAATCAAATTTCTCAAAGTTAAGTGGTCTCACCATTCCGACCGTGAAGCCACCTGGGAACGCGAGGATCACCTCCGTTCTGAGTACCCGGAGTTCTTTTAGTCCTAGATCTCGGGACGAGATCTTTTCGTAGTGGTGGAGTGTTGTAACGCCCCAGATATACTTTCCATATTTGTATCCAACTCTTGCCGTCTCCGGCGCTAAGTTATATTTATTTCTCGGGTTGGGTCTTTGTCTCCGTGTGTTGTTTTTCTTTTTCGTGCATCTCTTATCATGTCATCACGTGCATTGCATTTGCATACATGTTCATCTCATGCATTCGAGCATTTTCCCCGTTGACCGTTTTGCATTCCGGCGCTTCGTTCTCCTCCAGTGGTCATTTCTAGTCTTCTTTCGTGTGTGGGGTTTAAACATTTCCGGATTGGACCGAGACTTGCCAAGCGGCCTTGGTTTACTACCGGTAGACCGCCTGTCAAGTTTCGGGTCATTTGGACTTCGTTTGATACTCCAACGGTTAACCGAGGGACCGAAAAGGCCTCGTGCGTGTCGCAGCCCAACACCCCCCAAATTTGGCCCAAAACCCACCAAACTCTGCTCCATGTCCTAGAGCGTTCGATCACGATCGTGTGGGCGAAAACCGCACCTCATTTGGACTCTCCTAGCTCCACTTATGCCTATATATACACCCCCCTCCGAAATCCACGGTTCTTCTCCCCCCTAACCCTAGATCCAACTCCTCCCGCCGCCGTCGGACACAACCGCCGCCGACGGACATGTCCGGCCTCCCCGTCCGCCGCCACGTGTCGGCCTCCTAGTGGCCGCCGCCCGGTCCCCAGTTCGCCGCCGCCCGCGGGCCCGCGAGGCCCGTGCGGGGCCCCCGCGGCCCGATCCGCCGCCGCCGCCCCAGCCGGAGGTCGCCGCCGCCGCGGGCACCTCGCCGCCCGCCGCCCGGCCGCTCCCCGCCCTCGGCTTCCGCGCCCCTCCGCTGCCTCCCCGCCGGCGCACCCCGCAGCTCCGGCGAGCTCGAGCTCCGCCGCCGGCGCCGCCTCGGCTTCCGCGCCGCGATCCCGATCTGGATCCGGTCGCGTGAACAGTAAACCCTAACCCCCTCCGATTTTTCTAAGTCCCCAGATTTTTACTCCATATGCTCCTGTTCGAGGACCCGTATCTCCTCATCCGTAGCTCCGTTTTGGGCATATGATATATCAAAATCTTCGCCTCGACATGTCATTTCATTCCATTGCATCATTTGCATTTGAGTTCATCTTGATACCCAAAATGCTGTTAGAAGGAGGCTTCGTGAGTTAGATTGCAGATCCGTTAGTTCATCATGCACTTTTGTCATTTTTGCTATATTTAATTCGTGCATGATATGCCTGTGCCCCTTTGGGATGAATTGTTAAGCATTTTGTCTTCTTTCCAGAGGTGTCACCCATGCATTTTTAGGATGTGTGAGTTGTTCTGTGCAAGCTTGCGAAGAGAGGTACCTGAGAATGCAGATTTCAGGGACTTAGTCTGGGATATTTTAGTTCATGATGCTATATGTCCAGCTTGTTTCCTAGTGATCCGTGCCTCTTTTGAGGATGATCAGTAAGGGAGTTTTGATATTTATGTTATGCTCTATCCTTCCATGTCTTTGTTTGCATATGTGGCGTGCTCTAGGTTGACTCAATCGAGCTCAACTTTTGCTTCGTTGTTAATCTGGGCAGATCGTCAACTTGTTTGCGATTTTGCCGATGCTACCGTTAGTGTTCCATGCATGCTATGCCTTCGTTCTTGCCATGTGTAGCTAGCACTTTGTGCCTTCTTGCTGGTTATATGCTTTCCTTGCCATGACTTACACCGTAGTGAGTGCATCGAGCTCGTTTACATGCCTTCGTGAGTTATATTTCAGCGTGTCTCAGTTTTCACTAAGTCTGAAAACTGATTGTGTTCGAGCTATGTTCGTGAGCTCGGTAGAGTATTTTGTGAACCCTTTTGGCCCCAGGTCACTTTGGGTGTTTTATTAAGCTTGTTGAGTAGCTCCATGCCATGTTCTTACTTGTCATGTTCAGGTTTTCTATCATGTTGTTTTGCTGCTCCGAAGAGAGCATCGTGATCTGAAATTTCAGACTAGTGTTAATTTCACTAAGTCTGAGATCTGTTTTGCATTTGCGTTTTAGCCATGCTTGTTTGAACCTCTTAATGGATGAATTTGCCTATGGCTCAGTGCTAGTGTTTTGTCAACCATCTTGTGTACATCACTGCCATGTATTTTGTTTTCATGTTTGGTGGCTGTAGCATGTTCATTTCGTTGCATTTAGATGCCTACTTGCTGTAAATCGCAGACCGGTGTCGTATCTTAAAACGCTTGCCATTTCCAAACCGTAGCTCCGATTCCTATGATCTTTATATCGTTTTCAAGCGATTTCATCCCCTCTATCCAGTGGCACACTTGGTTTCCCAAGTTGATGCCAGGCTCATGCATTTTCTGTCATATCTTGCATTTTGCATCCTGCATCGCATTCCGCATAGCATATCGTCATTTCATCATATTGCTTGGTCTTGCCCGTGGTTGATTGTATCCTTGTTGCTTGTTTGTCTTGTTGGGTAGAGCCGGGAGACGAGTTCGCTACCGAGGAGCTCGTTGAGTTTGCTTGTGAGGATCCAGTCAACTCTGACAACTGTGCAGGCAAGATGATCATACCCTCGAAATCACTACTATCTTTGCTATGCTAGTTTGCTCGCTCTTTTGCTTTGCCACTGCTACGATGCCTACCTTTTGCTTGTCAGCCTCCCAATTGCCATGTTGATCCTCTAACCCACCATTGTCCTAGCAAACCGTTGATTGGCTATGTTACCGCTTTGCTCAGCCCTTCTTATAGCGTTGTTAGTTGCAGGTGAAGATTGGAGCCGTTCCTTGTTGGAACATTTATTTACTTGTTGGGATATCATTATAATGCTATGTTATATTAATGCATCTATATACTTGGTAAAGGGTGGAAGGCTCGGCCTCTTGCCTAGTGTTTTGTTCCACTCTTGCCGCCCTAGTTTCCGTCATATCGATGTTATGTTCCCGGATTGTTGCGTCCCTTACGCGGTTGGGTTATAATGGGAACCCCTTGATAGTTCACCTTGATTAAAGCTTTTCCAGCAATGCCCAACATTGGTTTTACCATTTGCCACCTAGCCTCTTTTTCCCTTGGGTTTCCGGAGCCCGAAGGTCATCTTATTTTAACCCCCCCCCCGGGCCAGTGCTCCTCTGAGCGTTGGTCCAAACTAGAGTCCTGTGCAGCGCCCCCTCGGGGAAACTCGAGGTTTGGTTTTAGTTGTATGGAGCGCTCATCTGAGTGTGCCCTGAGAAAGAGATATGTGCAGCTCCTATCGGGATTTGTCGGCACATTCGGGCGGTGTTGCTGGTCTTGTTTTAACCTGTCGAATCATCTTGTTGTACCGAGATACCGAGTCTGATCGGTGTGTCTTGGGTGGAGGTCTATTCCTTCATTGACCGTGAGAGCTTGTTATGGGCTAAGTTGGGACCCCCTGCAGGGATTGATCTTTCGAAAGCCGTGCCCGCGGTTATGGGCAGATGGGAATTTGTTAATGTCCGGTTGTAGATAACTTTAATTAAACTTAATTAAAATGAAACAACCGTGTGTGTTACCGTGATGGCCCCTTCTCGGCGGAGTCCGGGAAGTGGACACGGTGTTGGAGTTATTCTTGCGCAGGATGTTCCTTTAGCTTCTCGCTCGTGCTTCGCCTTCTCTTCTCGCTCTCTTTTGCGTATAAGTTAGCCACCACATATGCTAGTCGCTTGCTGCAGTTCCACATATATTTGCCTTATCCATTCCTATGAGCTTAAATAGTCTTGATCGCGTGGGTGTGAGATTGCTGAGTCCCTGTGGCTCACAGATACTACAACTCCAGATGCAGGTCCAGGTGTTTCTGCTCCAGTTGACGATTACGAGCTCCAGTGGGAGTTCGACGAGGACTCTCAGCGATACTACGTGTCTTTTCCGGATGATCAGTAGTGGTGCCTAGTTGGGGTTATCGATTCAGGACCTTGTCGCATGTTGGTTTTTTTTTTCTATTTTGGCGCCGTAGTCGGGCCATGAGTGTTTGTTTGATGGATGTTATTTATGTACTCTGATGTGACGTGGCGAGTGTAAGCCAACTATGTTATCTCCCCCTTTTATTATATATTACATGGGATGTTGTAATGATTGCCCGACTTGCGACATTGCTTTCAATGCGGTTATGCCTCTAAGTCGTGCCTCGACACGTGGGAGCTATAGCCGCATCGAGGGCGTTACAATCAGCCCCAGAGGCAATCCACCACACCACACACATGAGTAGGGTATTACACCACAACGGTGGCCCAAACCTGTATAAATCTCGTGTCCCTTGCGTTGTTCATCATGCTAGCTTAGACTCGTGGCAAGGTTTTGGGGCGTGAATCGGTCGGGAGAAGATCTTCGCGCGCACCCCAGAGTTCGAACCTTAAGGGTTTTGCTGGAACCCGATATCCGACATTTGGCCGCCAGGTAGGGGTGCGCCAGAGCTCTCCCTCCCGTCGGCTTGCTCTCCACCAACACCGTGTGTCTCCCTCATGGAGGACAACGTGCCACCGGCTCCGGCGGCCGATGCCAGTGCTGGGGCCAGGGGGCTACGAGCCTTGGGCCCCCGCCTTGCGGCAGGTGTAGTGGCCACACAAGTTCAAGCCAGAGATGCCGCCGTGCTACAACGGCGCGGCGGACCCGCTGGCTTTCCTTCTAGCATACGAAGAGGCCGTCCTCAAGGCCGGGGGCGACGACAAGGTCATGGCCAACTGGTTTCCCATGGCCCTCACCGGCGTCCTGCACATTTGGCTACTCCACCTGCCAACATCTTCTATGGCCTCCTGGGAGGAGTTGCGCAACCTCTTCCTCACCCACTACGCTGCACCCGCGCCCCCGGTCGTCGCAGCTCAACTGGGTGGCTCGCAGGCACCACCCTCGGTCCGCCACGTCAAGCCGTTCGTCCGCCAGATCGGCGCCGCCCTCACACGGCAGGGAGCTCCTCCGGGTTGGGCGACACCCAAGGCCGACCTGACCTTCAACTCGGACAATCACCCCGTCAACACCGCCTGCTCGGGTGCACTCCCAATGCTTTGCACGCCCACCATCTGCCAGGTGGCTGTCACCAGGACCCTCATCGATGGTGGTGCCGGCCTCAACGCGCTCTCGGTGAAGGCCTTCAGCCTCCTCCATGTACCGCTGGAACGACTCCAATCCAGCAAGCCCTTGTCGAGCGTCAGAGGCGGTTCCTCCGGCTCCCTGGGGCAGATCCGCCTCCCTGTGACCTTCGGCACCCACGACAACTTCCGCACGGAGCTGGTCAACTTCGACATCACCCACATCGGCCTCCCGTACAATGCCATCCTCGGCTACCCCGCCTTGGCCCATTTCATGGTAGTGACCCATCCGGCCTACAACCTCGTGAAGATGCCCGGGAGCAGCGGCGTCCTCACTGTAGCTAGAGATACCAAAGATGCTCTGCTGGCGCTCAAGCTCACCCTCAAGACAGCCGCAGCAGCGCAGCCTACCGGCACCGACACCTCCAAGGCCAAGGGGGCTGCGCCAACCAAGAAGAAGCAATTGTTCACCCAGGACAAGGCGGAGACCAAGCAGGTACCAGTTGACGAGGATGGATCCTCCGGCGCCACCTTCACCATAGGTGCCAATCTCGACCCTGACCAGGAGGAGGCACTGGTGAAATTCCTGCGCTCGAACAAGGAGGTGTTCACGTGGGAACCCAAGCAGCTAGCGGGGGTCCCAAGGCAGGTGATTGAGCATCACCTGAATGTGTGCCCCAATGTACGCCCCGTGAAGCAGAAAGCAAGGTGATAGTCCACCAAGAAGCAGGCCTTCATCGTCTAAGAAACCCACAAGCTGGAGGCGGCAGGTGTTATTCGCGAGGTTCGCTACCCCGAATGGCTGGCAAACCCTGTTGGTGTGCCAAAAAAGGGAGGAAAGGAGCACATGTGTGTCGACTTCACCAACCTCAACAAGGCTTGCCCTCAAGACCCGTTCCCACTCCCTCCCATCCACCAAATTGTCGACCCCACCGCCGAGTGCGACCTGTTGTGTTTCCTGGATGCATTTTCGGGCTATCATCAAATCAAGATGGCGGTAGAATACGTGGAGAAGACGGCCTTCCTGACCCCATGTGGGGTGTACTTCTACACCTGCATGCCGTTCGGGTTGCGCAACACGGGCGCAACCTTCCAGCGACTGATGCACATCGCCTTGGGCCGGCAGCTCGAGAAAAACGTCGAGGCTTACGTCAACGACATTGTGGTGAAGTCTTAGGAGGCGAAGACCTTGATCCAGGACCTGGAAGTGACCTTCGCGAGCCTCCGTGAAGTGGACCCGCGACTCAACCCGGAGAAGTGCATGTTTGGCGTTCCTTCTGGCAAGCTTCTGGGCTTCCTCGTGTCCCACAGAGGAATCGAGGCCGGCCAGAGAAGGTCAAGGCAATCGAAGACATGAGTCCGCCGCAAACCCTCAGAGAAATGCAGAAGCTCGTTGGGAGCATAAATGCGTCAGGAAGCTTCATCTCCAAGTTGGGGGAGCGCGCCTTGCCTTTCTTCAAGCTGATGAAGAAGAAGGGCCCGTTCGAATGGACACAGGAGGCCGACCAAGCGTTTCAAGACCTCAAGAAGTACCTGACCAACCCTCCTGTGATGGTGGCACCGCGCCCTCTCGAGCCCCTGGTGCTCTACCTCGCCACCACACCCTACTCCGCTAGTGCAGCTCTGGTGGCAGTTCGGGAAGAGCGCCAGATTAAGGCTGCATCACAACCGGCCACGGCCCCGGCTGCGGCAGCACAAGACCAAGAAGGCCTCGCGAAGACCACGGCCTCGGCAGATGGAGACCAGCCTCAACAGGAAGACGCCCCCAGGGCTGAAGGGGCCTCACCAGACAGCCTGGTGCTGGGGCTCCGTCGTCTCAGGAGGCGCCTAACCCTCCGGAGGGCACGAACCTCGTCAGCAGACCCACCCTTGTCGAGCATCTGGTGTACTTCGTCAGCATGGTGCTGCGGGATGCAAGGGCACGATACCCCATTGTTGGGGAACATTGCAGAAAATTAAAACTCTTTCCTACGGTTTCACCAAGATCCATCTATGAGTTCATCTAAGCAACGAGTCATGGGAGAGAGATTGCATCTACATACCACTTGTAGATCGCGTACGGAAGCGTTCGAGGGAACGGTGATGATGGAGTCGTACTCGCCGTGATTCAGATCACCGATGACCAAGTGCTGAACGGACAACACCTCCGCATTCAACACATGTACAGTACGGACAACGTCTCCTCCTTCTTGATCTAGCAAGGGGAAAGGAGAGGTTGAGGAAGAAGGCTCCAGCAGCAGCACGACGGCGTGATGATGGTGGAGAGGCAGTACTCCGACAGGGCTTCGCCAAGCGCACAACGGAGGAGGAGAGGTGTTGGGGAGGGGAGGGGCTGCGCCTTGGATCAGGTGTTCAGTCCTCCCCTCGCCCCTCTATTTATAGGGGAAGGGGGAAGGGGGCCGACCCCCTCTAGATGAGATCTAGAGGGGGGGGGGGCGGCCAAGGAGGGGGCTTGCCCCCCAAGCAAGGGGGGTGCGCCCCCCTTAGGATCCCCCCCAACCCTAGGCGCATGGGCCCAAGGGGGGAGCGCGCCCAGCCCTCCAGGGGTGGTGCCCTGCCCCACGCGGCCCATGTGGCCCACTAAGAGGGGTGGCCCCTCCCGGTGGACCCCCGAAACCCCTCCGGTGGCCCCGGTACAATACCGATATGCCCCCGAAACTTTCCGGTGTCCGCATGACAACTTCCCATATATAAATCTTTACCTCCGGACCCTTCTGGAACTCCTCGTGTGACGTCCGGGATCTCATCCAGGACTCCGAACAACATTCGGTAATCACATACATGTCTTCCTAATAACCCTAGCGTCACCGAACCTTAAGTGTGTAAACCCTACGGGTTCGGGAGACACGCAGACATGACCGAGACGGCTCTCAGGTCAATAACCAACAGCGGGATCTGGATACCCATGTTGGCTCCCACATGCTCCTCGATGATGTCATCGGATGAACCACGATGTCGAGGATTCAGGCAACCCCGTATACTATTCCCTTTGTCAATCGGTACGTTACAAGCCCGAGACTCGATCGTCGGTATCCCAATACCTCGTTCAGTCTCGTTACCGGCAAGTCACTTTACTCGTACCGTAATGCATGATCCCGTGACCAAACACTTGGTCACTTTGAGCTCATTATGATGATGCATTACCGAGTGGGCCCAGAGATACCTCTCCGTCATACGGAGTGACAAATCCCAGTCTCGATCCGTGTCAACCCTACAGACACATTCAGAGATACCTGTAGTGCACCTTTATAGTCACCCAGTTACGTTGTGACGTTCGGTACACCCAAAGCACTCCTACGGTATCCGGGATTTACACGATCTCATGGTCTAAGGAAGAGATACTTGACATTGGAGAAGCTCTAGCAAAACGAACTACACGATCTTGTGCTATGCTTAGGATTGGGTCTTGTCCATCACATCATTCTCCTAATGATGTGATCCCGTTGTCAACAACATCTAATGTCCATAGTCAGGAAACCATGACTATCTGTTGACCAAAGAGCTAGTCAACTAGAGGCTTACTAGGGACATATTGTGGTCTATGTATTCACACGTGTATTACGATTTCCGGATAATACAATTATAGCATGAATAAAAGACAATTATCATGATCAAGGAAATATAATAATAAGGCTTTTATTATTGCCTCTAGGGCATATTTCCAACACCCATGCCTCTGAATCTCTTGCTTGCACTGCTGGTGGCCTCGCACAAGCTGCGGCATTACTTTCAAGGTCACCCCATCAAGGTCGTCTCGGCCTACCCATTGGAAAGGGTACTCAGGAGCCCCAATATTGCTGGAAGGGTCGCCGAATGGAACATTGAGCTGCAAGCATTTCAGTTGGAGTTCAGCACAACCAGGGTCGTCAAGGGAGCCGCACTTGCAGATTTTGTGGCAGAATGGACAGAGGCGCCAGGTCTCGAAATAGGTGAAGATTGGTCACTTTCCCCAAGAAGCAAGGCACCAGACGGCTGGGTCATGTACTTCGATGGAGCATTCTCTTGACATGGCGCGGGGGCTGGCGGTGCTTATATCCCCCACTCAGGACAAGCTCTATTACGTCGTGCAGCTCTGTTTCTAGCATGGCGAGAAGGTCTCCAACAACATAGCAGAATACGAGGGCCTCATAGCGGGCTTAAAAGCTGCAGCAGCACTGGGGGTGAAGCTCCTCATCATCAAGGGTGACTCATAGCTCCTCGTCAACTTCTCCAGCAAAGTGTACGAGCCAAAGGACGAGCACATGGAGGCATATCTTGTGGAGGTGCGCAGGATGGAAAAGCAATTTTGGGGGCTGGAGTTGCAGCATGTGCCCCGCGGCACCAACCAAGATGCTGATGACATTGCCAGGAGGGCATCCAGGCGGCTGCCTCAGGAGCCTAGTGTTTTCGAGGAACGGCTCTTCAAGCCCTCGGCAACACCGTCACTATCAAGCACAGCGCAACCTCGGGAGGAACACCCTCAACCACCTGCCACAGGAGCCCCGGTCTGTGGCCCAACCTCGGGAGCATGCTTGCTCCTGGCGCTGGAGCCTCAGGAGGGATGCTGGACTACGGAATTAAAGGACTACCTGATGCAAGGGACTCTACCAGAGAAGGAGGATGACGCGGAACGTGTGGCCCGACAGGCCACAGCCTACTGTATCCAAGACGGAGAGCTCTATCGGAAGCGGCCAAATGATGTTTCCTTGCGTTGCATCTCCAGGGAACAGGGGAAGGAGTTGTTGGCTGACATACACGATGGAGATTGCGGACACCACTCGTCATCACGGACCCTTGTCGGCGAGGCGATTCGCAGCGGGTTCATTGGCCCACGGCACTCAACGACTCCATCGAGCTGGTGAAGGCTTGCGAAGCCTGCCAATTCCATGCCAAGCAGATCCATCAGCCAGCTCAGGGCGTGCAGACCATCCCACTCTCGTGGCCGTTCGTGGTCTGGGGGTTGGATATCTTGGGCCAGTTTCCTCGAGCGCTTGGGGGCTACCGCTACCTCTACGTCGCCATGGACAAGTTCACCAAGTGGGCGGAGGTGGAAGCCGTCCGCACCATCCCAGCTGGCTCTGCAGTCAAGTTCATCAAGGGCCTCGTGAGCCGATTCTGGGTCCCTAATCGCATCATTACCGATAACGGTTCGCAATTCACCAGCAATCTCTTCAAAACATATTGTGCTAACCTTGGAACGCAGATATGCTACGCTTCGGTGGCACACTGATACGTCTCCAACGTATCTATAATTTTTGATTGCTCCATGCTACTTTATCTACTGTTTTGGACTATATTGGGCTTTATTTTCCACTTTTATATTACTTTTGGGACTAACCTATTAACCGGAGGCCTAGCCCAGAATTGTTGTTTTTTGCCTTTTTCAGTATTTCAAAGAAACAGAATATCAAACAGAGTCCAAACGGAATGAAACCTTCCGGGATCGTGATTTTCCAACCGAACGTGATCCAGGAGACTTGGACCCTACTCCAAGAAGCCTCCGAGGAGGTCACGAGGGTGGAGGGCGCGCCCCCTGGGCGCGCCCCATTACCTCGTGGGCCCCTCGGAGCTCCACCGACGTACTCCTTCCTCCTATATATACCTACGTATCCCCGAACAATCAGAACAGGAGCCAAAAACCTAATTCCACCGCCGCAACCTTCTGTATCCACGAGATCCCATCTTGGGGCCTGTTTTGGAGCTCCGCCGGAGGGGGCATCCACCATGGAGGGCTTCTACATCATCACCATAGCCCCTTTGATGAAGTGTGAGTAGTTTACTTCAGACCTTCGGGTCCATAGCTAGTAGCTAGATGGCTTCTTCTCTCTTTTTGGATCTCAATACAATGTTCTCCCCCTCTCTCGTTGAGATCTATTCGATGTAATCTTCTTTTTGCGGTGTGTTTGTTGAGACCGATGAATTGTGGGTTTATGATCCAGTATTATCTATGGAAAATATTTGATTCTTCTCTGAATTCTTTTATGTATGATTGAGTTATCTTTGCAAGTCTCTTTGAATTATCTTTTTGGTTTGGCCAACTAGATTGGTAGTTCTTGCAATGGGAGAAGTGCTTAGCTTTGGGTTCAATCTTGCGGTGTCCTTACTCAGTGACAGAAAGAGTTGCAAGGCATGTATTGTATTGTTGCCATCGAGAACAGCAAGATGGGGTTTTTATCATATTGCATGAATTTATCCCTCTACATCATGTCATCTTGCTTACGGCGTTACTCTGTTTTTACTTAATACTCTAGATGCATGCTGGATAGCGGTCATGAGTGGAGTAATAGTAGTAGATGCAGAATCGTTTCGATCTACTTGTTTTGGACGTGATGCCTATATACATGATCATTGCCTAGATATACTCATAACTATGCTCAATTCTATCAATTGCTCA
Source organism: Triticum aestivum (assembly GCF_018294505.1). Lineage (NCBI taxonomy): Eukaryota > Viridiplantae > Streptophyta > Magnoliopsida > Poales > Poaceae > Triticum > Triticum aestivum. Next base: position 124,464,991 of record NC_057807.1, on the reverse strand, counting down.
ACAGTAATTTGTTCACCCACCGTAGAATACTTATGCTCTTGAGAGAAGCCACTAGTGAAACCTATGGCCCCCGGGTCTATTCGCATCATATCAATCTATATTACTTTATTTACTTGCTTTGTTTTTACTTTGCTTTTACTTTTTACTTTGCATCTATCTATCAAAAATACCAAAAATATTATCTCTATCAAATCTCACTCTCGTAAGTGACCTGAAGGGATTGACAACCCCTAAGCGTTGGTTGTGAGTTGCTATTGTTTTGTGTAGGTACGAGGGACTTGTGCGTGGTCTCCTACTGGATTGATACCTTGGTTCTCAAAAACTGAGGGAAATACTTACGCTACTTTACTGCATCATCCTCTCCTCTTCGGGGAAATCCAACGCAGTGCTCAAGAGGTAGCAAGAAGAATTTCTAGCGCCGTTGCCGGGGAGGCTCAAGCAAGCAAGTCAACCATACCAAGTACCCATCGCAATCCCTATCTCTCGTATTACATTATTTGCCATTTGCCTCTCATTTTCCTCTCCCCCACTTCACCCGTGCCGTTTTATTTGCCCTCTCTTTCCCAATCTCCTCCTCTCTTTCCTGTTTGCGTTTTTCCCTTTTGCCTTTCTGTTTGCTTGTGTGTTGGATTACTTGTTGCCATGGCGCAAGATAATACCAAATTGTGTGATTTCTCGAATACCAATAATAATGATTTCCTTAGTACTCCGATTGCTCCTCTTAATAATTATGAGTCTTGTGAAATCAATACCGCTTTGTTGAATCTTGTTATGAAAGATCAATTCGCCGGCCTTCCTAGTGAAGATGCCGCTACTCATTTAAACAATTTTGTTGATTTGTGTGATATGCAAAAGAAGAAAGATACGGCTAACAATATTGTCAAATTGAAGTTATTTCCGTTTTCACTTAGAGATCGTGCTAAAGTTTGGTTTTCATCTTTGCCTAGAAATAGTATTGATTCTTGGAACAAGTGCAAAGATGCTTTTATCTCTAGGTATTTTCCTCCCGCTAAGATTATCACTCTTAGGAACGATATCATGAATTTTTAAACAACTTGATCATGAGCATGTTGCCCAATCTTGGGAAAGAATGAAATTAATGCTTCGCAATTGCCCTACTCATGGTTTGAATTTATGGATGATCATACAAATTTTTATGCTGGATTGAATTTTGCTTCTAGAAATCTTTTAGATTCGGCCGCGGGAGGCACTTTTAGGGAAATTACGTTAGGGGATGCAACCAAATTGCTTGATAATATTATGGCTAATTATTCTCAATGGCACACCGAAAGATCTTCTAGTAAAAAAGTGCATGCTATAGAAGAAATCAATGTTTTGAGTGAAAAGATGGATGAACTTATGAAGATGTTTTCTCCTAAAAATACTGCTCTTGATCCCAATGATATGCCTTTATCTACTTTGCTTGAGAATAATAATGTATCTATTTATGTGAATTTTGTTGGTAGGAATAGTTTTGGAAACAACGCCTATAGAGAGAATTTTAATCCTAGGGCTTATCCTAGTAATCCTTCTAATAATTATGTAAATTCCTACAATAACTCTTATGGAAATTTTAATAAGATGCCCTCTGAATTTGAGAGTAGTGTTAAAGAGTTTATGAATTCACAAAAAAAATTTAATGCTTTGCTTAAAGAGAAATTGCTTAAAGTTGATGATTTGGCTAGGGACGTTGATAGAATTTCTCTTGAAATTGATTCTTTAAAGCTTAGATCTATTCCTCTTAAGCATGATATCAATGAGTCTCTCAAAGCCATGAGAATTTCCATTGATGAGTGCAAGGAAAGAACCGCTAGGATGCGTGCTTCCAAAGATGCTTTTATTAAAGCGTGTTCTTCCAATCCCTATGAAAATCAAGATGAAGATCTAAAAGTTATTGATGTGTCCCCCATTAAATCTTTATTTTGCAATATGAATCTTGATGAATCTGAAGATTATCTTCCTTTACCTAGAAGGCATTCTAAGAATTCGGAGTTTCTAGATCTTGATGATGAAATTGATGAAAGTGGGATTGAAATAAATAAAAACCGTGATGTTGCTGAACCACTATTTTGGATCTCAAGGAATTTAATTATGAAAATTGCTCTTTGATTGGTTGTATTTCCTTGTTGCAATCCGTGCTAGATTCTCCTCATGCTTATAGTCAAAATAAGGCCTTTACCGAACATATTGTTGATGCCTTGATGCAATCTTATGAAGAAAAACTTGAGTTGAAAGTTTCTACCCCTAGAAAACTCTATGATGAGTGGGAACCTACTATTAAAATTAAAATTAAATATTTTGAGTTTCATGCTTTGTGTGATTTGGGTGCTAGTGTCTCTACTATCCCCAAAACTTTATGTGATTTGCTAGATTTCCGTGATTTTGATGATTGCTCTCTAAAATTGCATCTTGCAGATTCCACTATTAAAAAACCTATGGGAAGAATTAATGATGTTCTTATTGTTGCAAATAGGAATTATGTGCCCGTAGATTTTATCGTTCTTAATATAGATTGCAATCCTTCATGTGCTATTATTCTTGGTAGACCTTTCCTTAGAATGATTGGTGCAATTATTGATATGAAGGAAGGGAATATTAGATTCCAATTTCCCTTAAAGAAGTGTATGGAACACTTCCCTAGAAAGAAAATAAAATTACCATATGAATCTATCGTGAGGGCCACTTATGGATTGCCTACCAAAGATGGCAATACCTAGATCTATCCTTGCATTTATGCCTAGCTAAGGGTGTTAAACGATAGCGCTTGTTGGGAGGCAACCCAATTTTATTTTGTGTTTTTTGTTTTTGCTTATGTTTAGGAATAAATAATCCATCTACCTTCTGTTTGGATGTGGTTTTATGTTTTAATTAGTGTTTGTGCCAAGTAGGACCTATAGGATAACCTACGATGATAGTTGATTTGATTCTGCTGAAAAACAGAAACTTTGCACGCACGAATTTAGTTATGATAAATCTCAGGAACGTGCTTTTGCGTGGATTCGTTTTGCTGTTGATCAATAAACAAATTTTCCAGGACTTCCTATTTTGGTAGAAGTTTTAGAGTTCCAGAAGTTTGCGTTAGTTACAGATTGCTACAGACTGTTCTGTTTTTGACAGATTCTGTTTTTCGTGTGTTGTTTGCTTATTTCAATGCATCTATGGCTAGTAATTCAGTCTATGAACCATAACGAAGTTGGAATACAGTAGGTTTAAAACTAATATAAATAAAGAATGAGTTCATTACAGTACCTTGAAGTAGTCTTTTGTTTTCTTTCTCTAACGGAGCTCACGAGATTTCTGTTGAGTTTTGTGTTGTGAAGTTTTCAAGTTTTGGATGAATTCTTTTGATGGATAATGGAACAAGGAGTGGCAAGAGCCTAAGCTTGGGGATGCCCATGGCACCCCCAATATAATCCAAGGACACCAAAAAGTCAAAGCTTGGTGATGCCCCGGAAGGCATCCCCTCTTTCGTCCACTTCCATCGGTCATTTACTTGGAGCTATATTTTTATTCACCAACATGATATGTGTTTTGCTTGGAGCGTCTTGTATTATTTGTGTCTTTGCTTGTTAGTCTACCACAATCATCCTTGCTGTACACATCTTTTGATAGAGCCATACATGAATTGGAATTTGTTAGAATACTCTATGTACTTCACTTATATCTTTTGAGCTTGATAGTTTTGCTCATAGTGCTTCACTTATATCTTTTGAGCATAATAATTTTTGCTCTAGTACTTCACTTAGATCTTTTTGAGCACGGTGGTGGATTTGTTTTAAAGAAACTATTTGATCTCTCATTCTTCACTTAGATTATTTTGAGAGTCTTTAATAGCATGGTAATTCGCTTAATGTTAATATACTTGGTGTTCAAGATATGTGAAACTTTCTTTTGAGTGCGTTGAATACTAATATAAGTTTGATGCTTGATAATTGTTTTGAGATAAGAAGATGGTGATATTAGAGTCATGCTAGTTAAAGTAGTTTTGAATTCAAAAAATACTTGTGTTGAAGTTTGTGATTCCCGTAGCATGCACGTATGGTGAACCGTTATGTGATGATCTCGGAGCATGATATATTTATTGATTGTCTTCCTTATGAGTGGCGGTCGGGGACGAGCGATGGTCTTTTCCTACCAATCTTTCCCCCTAGGAGCATGCGCGTAATACTTTGCTTTGATAACTTCTAGATTTTTGCAATAAGTATATGAGTTCTTTATGACTAATGTTGAGTCCATGGATTATACACACTTTTTCCCATCCTTCCACCTTTGCTAGCCTCTCTAATACCGCGCACTTTTCGTCGGTATCATACACCCATCATATACCTTTCTAGAAACAGCCACCATACCTACCTATCATGGCATTTCCATAGCCATTCCGAGATATATTGCCATGCAACTTTCCACCGTTCCGTTTATTATGACACGCTCCATCATTGTCATATTGCTAGCATGATCATGTAGTTGACATTGTATTTGTGGCAAAGCCACCGTTCATAATTCTTTCATACATGTCACTCATGATTCATTGCATATCCCGGTACACCGCCGGAGGCATTCATATAGAGTCATACCTTGTTCTAAGTATCGAGTTGTAATTGTTGGGTTGTAAGAAAAATAAAAGTGTGATGATCATCATTATTAGAGCATTGTCCCAAGTGAGGAAAGGATGATGGAGACTATGATTCCCCCATAAGTCGGGATGAGACTCCGAACTTTTATAAAAAAAAGAGGCCATAAAAAAAGAGAAGAGAAAGGCCCAAATAAAATAATAATAATAATAAATGAGAGAAAAAGAGAGAAGGGACAATGCTACTATCCTTTTACCACACTTGTGCTTCAAAGTAGCACCAAGATCTTCATGATAGAGAGTCTCTCATTTTGTCACTTTCATATACTAGTGGGAATTTTTCATTATAGAACTTGGCTTGTATATTACAATGATGGGCTTCCTCAAAATGCCCTAGGTCTTCGTGAGCAAGCAAGTTGATGCACACCCACTTAGTTTCTTTTATAGAGCTTTCATATACTTATAGCTCTAGTGCATCTGTTGCATGGCAATCCCTACTCACTCACATTGATATCTATTGATGGGCATCTCCATAGCCCGTTGATACGCCTAGTTGATGTGAGACTATCTTCCCTCTTTTTGTCTTCTCCACAACCACCCTTCTATTCCACCTATAGTGCTATATCCATGGCTCACGCTCATGTATTGCGTGAAGATTGAAAAAGTTTTGAGAATGTCATAAGTATGAAACAATTGCTTGGCTTGTCATCGGGGTTGTGCATGATTTAAATATTTTGTGTGGGGAAGATGGAGCATAGCCAGACTATATGAATTTGTAGGGATAACTTTCTTTTGCCATGTTATTTTGAGAAGACATGATTGCTTTGACTAGTATGCTTGAAGTATTATTATTTTTGTGTCAATATGAACTTTTGTCTTGAATCTTTCGGATCTGAATATTCATATCACAGTTAAGAAGATTTACATTGAAATTATGCCAAAGTATCACTTCGCATCAAAAATTCTTTTTTTATCATTTACCTACTCGAGGACGAGCAGGAATTAAGCTTGGGGATGCCTGATACGTCTCCAATGTATCTATAATTTTTGATTGCTCCATGCTACTTTATCTACTGTTTTGGACTATATTGGGCTTTATTTTCCACTTTTATATTACTTTTGGGACTAACCTATTAACCGGAGGCCCAGCCCAAAATTGCTGTTTTTTTGCCTTTTTCAGTATTTCGAAGAAATAGAATATCAAACGGAGTCCAAACGGAATGAAACCTTCGGGATCATGATTTCCCAACCGAACGTGATCCTACAGACTTGGACCCTACTCCAAGAAGCCTCCGAGTAGGTCACGAGGGTGGAGGGCGCCCCCCTCGGTGCGCCCCCCTACCTCGTGGGCCCCTCAGAGCTCCATCAACATACTCCTTCCTCCTATATATACCTACGTATCCCCGAACGATCAGAACAGGAGCCAAAAACCTAATTCCACCGCCGCAACCTTCTGTATCCACGAGATCCCATCTTGGGGCCTGTTCCGGAGCTCCGCCGGAGGGGGCATCCACCATGGAGGGCTTCTACATCAGCCCCATAGCCCCTCCGATGAAGTGTGAGTAGTTTACTTCAGACCTTCGGGTCCATAGCTAGTAGCTAGATGGCTTCTTCTCTCTTTTTGGATCTCAATACAAAGTTCTCCCCCTCTCTCGTGGAGATCTATTTGATGTAATCTTCTTTTTGTGGCGTGTTTGTTGAGACCGATGAATTGTGGGTTTATGATCCAGTATTATCTATGGAAAATATTTGATTCTTCTCTGAATTCTTTTATGTATGATTGAGTTATCTTTGCAAGTCTCTTCGAATTATCTTTTTGGTTTGGCCAACTAGATTGGTAGTTCTTGCAATGGGAGAAGTGCTTATCTTTGGTTCAATCTTGCGGTGTCATTACTCAGTGACAGAAAGAGTTGCAAGGCACGTATTGTATTGTTGCCATCGAGGATAACAAGATGGTTTTTTTATCATATTGCATGAATTTATCCCTCTACATCATGTCATCTGGCTTACGGCGTTACTCTATTTTTACTTAATACTCTAGATGCATGCTGGATAGCGGTCGATGAGTGGAGTAATAGTAGTAGATGCAGAATCGTTTCGATCTACTTGTTTTGGACGTGATGCCTATATACATGATCATTGCCTAGATATACTCATAACTATGCTCAATTCTGTCAATTGCTCAACAGTAATTTGTTCACCCACCGTAGAATACTTATGCTCTTGAGAGAAGCCACTAGTGAAACCTATGGCCCCCGGGTCTATTCTCATCATATCAATCTATATCACTTTATTTACTTGCTTTGTTTTTTACTTTGCTTTTACTTTTTACTTTGCATCTATCTATCAAAAATACCAAAAATATTATGTCTATCAGATATCACTCTCGTAAGTGACCGTGAAGGGATTGACAAACCCTAAGCGTTGGTTGCGAGTTGCTATCGTTTTGTGTAGGTACGAGGGACTTGTGCATGGTCTCCTACTTGATTGATACCTTGGTTCTCAAAAACTAAGGGAAATACTTACGCTACTTTACTGCATCATCCTCTCCTCTTCGGGGAAATCCAACGCAGTGCTCAAGAGGTAGCACACACCCCTGGCGTAACGGCCAGGCCAAACGCGCCAACGCAGAGGTCCTGAAAGGCCTCAAGACCAGGACCTTCAAGAAGAAGCTGGAGGCCTGCGGCAGGGGCTGGTACGATGAGCTCCAGTCTGTGCTGTAGTCCATCCGCACTACCTTCACCAATTCGACTGGCGAGACCCCGTTCTTCCTCGTCTACGGAGAAGAGGTGCTCCTCCCTCACGAGGTCAAGCGTCGCTCTACATGGGTCCTAGCGTTTGACGAAGCACAACAGGAGGCCATGCCGGGGATGGACCTCGTGCTGGGGGAGGAGCACCATCGAGAAGCCGCACTACGAGCAGCAAGATACCAGCAGGCGCTGCGGCGGTATCATTGCAACAACATCCGCCCCATGACTCTTGAGGTAGGTGACCTCGTGCTCAGACGGTGCTCTCCAGGGAAGGGCTGCACAAGCTCTTGTCCATGTGGGAGGGCCCGTTCAAGGTTGTTCATGTTTCCAGGCCTGGTGCCGCGCGCCCGGAGACTCGGGAGGGGGTGCCCATCCCGAACGTGGAACATTCAGCACCTCCGGAAGTTCTACCCTTGAATAAAGGCCCAATGCCTGCCAAGAAAGGCCTAGTGCCCGTAAAGAAGGCCCGGTGCCTGTGAAGCTCGCCGCCCCAAGAAAGGCCCGGTGCCTGTGAAGAAGGCACAGTGCCTATGAAGCTCGCCGCCCGTGACACTCTCACGTAATAATGAGTTGGGGTTGTACACGCCCCGGAGTCTCCGGAGTGCCGCCCTTGGGCCTCGGGGGCTCCCGCCCATGCCCAGTGGCAGCAATTAGCTCCGTGTTGGTGAGAAGATGTCGAAGACTAGACTAGGTGCCAGACGCGACTTTTCATTTGCTTTCCGCAGTTGGCTTGTTCTCCCTTGTTTGAACCCTTATTGAAGTTTCTTCTAGTGTTGTTTGCTGTCCTCTGCCCCTGTTCTCTGTTATTGGCTTTTGCCTAGCTCTCTCTCTCTTTCTCTCTCGCAAGCCTCGCGAGGGGGCTACGCGAGCGCCCTCGTGAGCCCTTTCTCGCCTGGTTTTCGCGAGGCTCCCTCGTTCAAGTTCACAGTGGGAGCACCCCTCTCGGTCCGTGCCCCACGGGCATAGCGACACAAACCGCTGGGTCTAAGCTACAATCCTCGCGACCGAGGTTCAGAAACTATTCTCCCAACTGATCTTTGCAGATCTTAAGGCGCCCGGCGAGGCCTCAAGCGGGTACCACGCGAGGCAAAAACCACTGCAAACATCCCGAGCTAAGTTGTTCCTACGCGCATGCACAAAACCGCAACACCATAACACAACAGAGGGACGATAAATATAGCACGATAATTAGGGATCATAGTATGTTGCACGCCCCCACGGGGCTCCATACTTCTCTCTCTCAATGCAGGAAAAGGAGAAAAAACAAAATAAAATGGCACGCGCCTTGCGACAGCTCGCGAGGAGGGATCCACATCACCTCCCGAGCTCAATCAGACTCCGCCTCGCGCTTCACCGGGGCGTGGCGGCGGGACAACCCGCTACCACCCTCGAAGCGGGCGCGACCGACGTGGTGGCTGATCACGGCCACTGCTGGAGGAGCTGTCACCGGAGGAGGAGCCGCAAAAGCTCGGCGAGCCGCGAACGCTGCCGGGAGCGGGTTCGCCTTTGCCCTCGTCGCGACCGTCGCCAAGGCCAAGTACCTTGTCGCCGTCATCGTCTTCAGGGCAGCACCCAACATGGCGGCCATCTTCTCCGAACACCCTCACGTAGAGGGTCGCGTCGCCATTGAACTTGAAGTGGAGGGTGCACCGCCGACCCAGGCCACGCGTGCGGGCAAACGTCTGCCAGCCGCGGGCCAGGGCCACGTTCCCGGCGATGGAGATCTCCACCGCGACCCAGGAGGCCCTGCTGCAGCAGCCATCCGCCTGCAGCCAGAGCCCGCCAGGGCCAGCAGCCGGCAGTTCACCGGCGAAGAAGCGAGGGAGCTGGAGCCACTTGCCGGCCGGGTTGTTCGACCACACAAAAAACTTCGGTAGCACCTCTGCCGAATGGAAGCGCGGCCGGGGAGGCCGCGCAGCCATGGCGCGCCTTCCTTCACCAACTTGGTTGCCCCAATATGGGCGGCCACCACCGCGCGAAGAGCCACCACCGCGACCACGGTGGAGACGCTCAGGGAGTCGCGGGATGCTTGCGGGGACGACCACGACCACGCTTGGGCGGAGGGGAGCCAGGCCCTTCCTCGCGAGCCTTCCCTTTTTTCGCGGCCGAGAACCTTTTCACGGGCGCCAGGGGATGCTGCAAGCAATCAGAGCGAGGAAGGAGAAGAAGCAGGTAGGGCGAGGGGAGATGTGCTATGGGGGTTTTCACCCCCCCCCGTACTTATAGTCTATTGGAGGCCAACCGTCGGCCTCCATGATCGCAGGTAATGATGACTCCTTTTGCATGCAACAGGGACTCGTCAAGTCAGGTAGTTGCCGAGGGAGCGCGGGGAAATGGAGACGCCCACGTCCAATCAACCGCCACGCGGCGACCAAGGCCACAGGCTATTGGGGCCTGCGGCGCTCCGCACTTGCCCTTTGGCTTCACTGCTAAGCCAAGTACGAGCACGCATTGGGCCCGGGGGCTATTGTCGGCGTTCTGGGAATAGGGGTCCCCAGACTTGCCTGCTTGCGGCCTGCGGCGTGGCTCAGCGGTGGCCCAGTACAGTCCATCTTCATCAACCCAAGTTCAAGACCATCGTGAGGGGCCAAGCCTCATGGGGCAGATGGCACAAGGCTTCCCCAGGGACGGCCTCACCAGGCAGGCTCACGAGGAGGCGGAGAGATCAAGGCAAGGGGTACCTTGCGAGGTGCTCATGACGCAAGCCATGACGATCAAGACCAGGCTGGCGCCAGCCTACGCAGTGTCCTCGTTTCCTCTTTGGTGCAAAGGGGGGCAAGCGCAGGCGCGGAGTACCGAGGCATCAGGCAAATGTTTCCATATTGGTGCAATGAGACCAAGACCAGCAGAGCGGCAGGACAGAGGTCACCATGGAGCCCAAGACGGCGTCATCGCCAGTGCCTTTGGCAGTCAAAGACCACCTTTAGTCAGGATAGCCTGTACTAGCTGTCCCCTTTCAAAATGGCCGTTGTTGGCTCCCTTCCCGCTCAATACTTGGGAAGAGGACCAGGGCCTCTATAAATAGAGATAGCCACCACAGTAGGAGGGGATCGAATCCTGGACAAGTAGAATTTCACAACACCACAAGAACACTCCTCGCGAGGCTGTTCTTCCTTTGTACTGTTCATCATCAGCCCAGAGGCAATCCACTACACCACACACAGGAGTAGGGTATTGCACCACAACGGTGGCTCGAACCTATATAAATCTCATGTCCCTTGCCTTGTTCATCGTGCTAGATTAGATTCGCGGCGAGGTTTTGGGGCGTGAATCGGTAGGGAGATGATCTTTGCGCGCAACCCAGAGTTCGAACCTTAAGGGTTTTGCCAGAACCCGATATCCGACAGGGTCCATAGTTATTAGCTAGATGGATTCTTCTCTCTTTGAATCTCAATACAAAGTGCTCCTCAATCTTCTTGGAGATCTATTCGATGTAACTCTTTTCGCGGTGTGTTTGTCGAGATCCGATTAATTGTGGGTTTATGATCAAGTTTATCTATGAGAAATATTTGAATCTCCTCTGAATTCTTTTGTGTGTGATTAAGTTATCTTTGCAAGTCTCTTCGAATTATCAGTTTGGTTTGGCCCACTAGATTGATCTTTCTTGCAATGGGAGAAGTGCTTAGCTTTGGGTTCAATCTTGCGGTGTCCTTTCCCAGTGACAGCAGGGGCAGCAAGGCTCGTATTGTATTGTTGTCATCGAGGATAAAAAGATGGGGTTTATATCATATTGCATGAGTTTATCCCTCTACATCATGTCATCTTTATTAATGCGTTACTCTGTTCTTTATGAACTTAATACTCTAGATGCATGCTGGATAGCGGTCGATGTGTGGAGTAATAGTAGTAGATGCAGGCAGGAGTCGGTCTACTTGTCACGGACGTGATGCCTATATACATGATCATGCCTAGATAATCTCATAATTATTCACTTTTCTATCAATTGCTCGGCAGCAATTTGTTCACCCACCGTAATACTTATGCTATCTTGAGAGAAGCCAGTAGTGAATCCTATGGCCCCCGGGTCTATCTTTTATCATATAAGCTTTCAATCTACTTTTATTTGCATCTTTACTTTTCGAATCTATATCATAAAAATACCCAAAATATTTATCTTATCATATTATCTCTATCAAATCTCACTTTCGCAAGTGGTCGTGAAGGGATTGACAACCCCTTTATTGCGTTGGTTGCGAGGTTCTTGTTTGTTTGTGTAGGTGTGTGGGACTTTTGAGGAGCCTCCTATTGGATTGATACCTTGGTTCTCAAAAATTAAGGGAAATACTTACGCTACTTTGCTGCATCACCCTTTCCTCTTCGAGGAAAACCAACGCAAGCTCGAGACGTAGCAACTGGTACTGGTACAAACAGAGTAGGACAGTTGGCCAGAAATACATTGAGCTCTTCTTATTGATAAAGCCATTAAGGATAAAACTAGAAAGGAAAAGAAAAAAGACAAAGAAAAGTATCTGCACGAATCTTCGCGTAACATCATGTGCATAGGACCTAGATGTGCATTACTTAGAGCACATCTAGATGTGCTTTAGCAATACTGTCAAAAAAACCTAATTATCATTGCAAACAGCACATAGAACATGGCTAATGCGACAACCACAACTACACATGCTAGTTCCTTCTTGTCTCTTGCTTTCATCTATTGCTTGTGATTGATTCTTTCTTGCTTCATCGTACTGATTGTACATTCCAGATTAGCCAGTTTCTTCTTCAGCTTCACGTTATCTTATGCGAGCTTGGTGACAACACTCCGAGCCCTGCCATGCCATTTTTCATTCAGCTAGTTAACAAAGGCACACGCCTCATATCCCTGCCAATCTTAAATAGTATTCTGGATGAGTGGTGGCATTAACTGAAGTAAATGATGAACATAATTAGCACTAACCTCTAAGGGGCAACTGAGAAACCGCCTACCAATCTCGAATCCCTCTGTGCATACACGTCGAGCGGGAGTGTGCCCGTGCACACAACTCAGCTTTTGGTACTTCTCGGTGGCGCAAAACTCAGAGTCGAACTCGTGTTGTGGGAGTCTGGAATAAAGCTCCGGATCCGGCGGCAGATCGCTTTCCTGGGGGGGGGGGTCATTCAGGACGGATTCAGCAAGGATCTATACTTTGTACATGCTAAAAAAGATTGGGATCGATTGGAACCTGACAGGACGATTCGGATCCATAGTACACCTGCCTTCTGATGACCTTAGGCAAGTTCTCAACGGCGATACGAGCAGGAGTAGCCACACCGAAACCATCAGCAGCACTCGTCTGCATACCCCCAATGTCCGCGCGAAGCGAGGGAATTTGGAGGCTATGTAGGGATTTGGGGGAAATGGGGAAACTGTGGAGATAAGCTAATGGCCAGAACTACTAATGACACTATATATATGTTGTATACGGCACACTGTTTGTACATGTCGTTTGTGTTGGGTATTACAACATCACACACGATTTCTGCACCAAACCGTGTGAGAAGACAACGTAGGTTAGACACCGGTTGTCGTTACATAGCCGTATGTGATGTACTACCCTATCCATATAATAGAGTTGCGGTGAGATACCATGTAAACAGCCGCTCTGCGGATATCCATAAAAAAAATAGCCGCTCTGCATATAGAGATGGCGGTGGCAGCCTAGGCAGGGGCTACTGGAGAAGAGGTCAATCCTCGGTCGGTGGGCGGTGGCGGCGTCATAGGAGGTCAATCCTCGGTCTGCGGTGGGAGATAGGAGGAGCTCAACCATCGAGGTCGGCGGTGGCATGATTAGAGCACATCCATTGTGGTCGATGGCGGGATAGTGGAGGTCGAACTTCAGGCGGTAGCCTCACTAAGCTTTGCTCCTCGACCCTGCTGTCTCCGCATGCCGCCGCATCGCGCTTGTCTGTCTGCTGGGTGGAGGTCGCAGCGCGGCTAATTAATTAAGGTATTCTTTTCATGAGTGGTTTAATTAAGGTATTCAATTCCTAATTGTATTGTTGTACTAGTACTCTGCGTGTATATTGACTGGCCATTAATTTTTGTCATTGCATGTTTGGATAACAACATGGAGCGCCCTCAGTAATTATTAAAATAAAACCTTGTGATTTATGCACGCATCTTTGGGCAGCAGTTAATCCGTGTATTAATGTTGTTGTTTTGTTTTTAATTACCATTCCTCTGCTTTAGATGGAACGATCTCGATGGATGAAGAATCGGAAAACTGCAGATTTTATCAGTGGTGTGACAGAGTTCATGAATTTGGCTGAAAGTACAAAGAGGAGAATTGGTGATGCGGATTACATCCTGTGTCCATGTACTGATTGTGCCAATACAGAGTCACATGAAGTTGCAGATGTCCAGATGCACTTATTCTCTAGGGGATTCAGGATGGATATACACGTTGGACTAGACATGGTGAAGAGGAGGTCATGGATGAAGATACCCAGGGCAGCGAGATGCCAAACCCCGATCAGTGTTACATGGATGTTGAATCTAGCATCAGGGCAGAGGCTTCAAGCTACCAATGGAACACTGCTACGTCTTGAGCTTGCATTGGTTTTCCTTGAAGAGGAAAGGGTGATGCAGCAATAGTAGCGTAAGTATTTCCCTCAGTTTTTGAGAACCAAGGTATCAATCCAGTAGGAGGCTCCTCAAAAGTCCCGTGCACCTACACAAACAAACAAGAACTCGCAACCAACACAATAAAGGGGTTGTTAATCCCTTCATGGCCACTTGCAAAAGTGAGATCTGATAGAGATAATATGATAAGATAAACATATTTTTGGTATTTTATAATATAGATTGGAAAAGCAAAGATGCAAATAAAAGTAGATAGAAAGCTTATATGATAAGAGATAGACCCGGGGGCCATAGGTTTCACTAGTGGCTTCTCTCAAGATAGCATAAGTATTACGGCGGGTGAACAAATTACTATCGAGCAATTGATAGAAAAGCAAATAATTATGAGATTATCTAGGCATGATCATGTATATAGGCATCACGTCCGTGACAAGTAGACCGACTCCTGCCTGCATCTACTACTACTACTCCACACATTGACTGCTATCCAGCATGCATCTAGAGTATTAAGTTCATAAAGAACAGAGTAACGAATTAAGAAAGATGACATGATGTAGAGGGATAAACTCTTGCAATATGATATAAACCCCATATTTTTATCCTCGATGGAAACAATACAATACGTGCCTTGCTGCTCCTGTTGTCACTGGGAAAGGACACCGCAAGATTGAACCCAAAGCTAAGCACTTCTCCCATTGCAAGAAAGATCAATCTAGTAGGCCAAACCAAACTGATAATTCGAAGAGACTTGCAAAGATAACTTAATCACACATAAAAGAATTCAGAGGAGATTCAAATATTTCTCATAGATAAACTTGATCATAAACCCACAATTCATCGGATCTCGATAAACACACCGCAAAAAGAGTTACATCGAATAGATCTCCAAGAAGATCGAGGAGAACATGGTATTGAGATTCAAAGAGAGAGAATAAACCATCTAGCTAATAAATATCGACCCGAAGGTCTATGGTAAACTACTCACAACTCGTCGGAGAGGCTATGGTGTTGATGCAGAAGCCCTCTGTGGTCGATTCCCCCTCCGACGGAGCACCGGCGAAGGCTCCAAATTGGAATCTCGCGTATACAGAAGGTTACGACAGTGGAAAGAGTTTTTCGTGGTCTCTTCTGATGTTTTCGGGGTACATGGGTATATATAGGAGGAACAAATAGGTCGGTGGACGCCCAAGGGGCCCACGAGACACGAGGGCGCACCCAGTAGGGGGGCGCCCTCCACCATCGTGGCCACCTCGTTTATTTCTTGACTTCCATTCCAAGTCCTCTGGATCACGTTCGTTCCAAAACTCACGCTCCCGAAGGTTTCATTCCGTTCGGACTCCGTTTGATATTCCTTTTCTTCGAAACACTGAAATAGGCAAAAAAATAGCAATACGAGCTGGGCCTCCGGTTAGTAGGTTAGTCCAAAAAATGATATAAAAGTGTAAAGTAAAGCCCATAAACATCCAAAATGAGTAATATAATAGCATGGAACAATCAAAAATTATAGATACGTTGGAGACGTATCAAGCATCCCCAAGCTTAATTCCTGCTCTTCCTCGAGTAGGTAAATGATTAAAACAGAATTTTTGATGTGGAATGCTACCTATCATAATTCTCAACGTAATTTTATTTATTGTGGCATGAATGTTCATATCCAAATGATTCGAAATAAAAGTTCATATTGACATAAAAACTAGTAATACTTCAAGCATACTAATCAAAGCAATCATGTCTTCTCAAAATAACATAGCTAAAGAAAGTTCATCCCTGCAAAATCATATAGTTAGGCCATGCTTCATTTTCGTCACACAAAAATGCTCCCATCTTGTAAACCCCCGATGACAAGACAATCAATTGTTTCGTACTTAAATAATCTCAAACTTTTTCAACTTTCACGCAATACATGAGGGTGAGCCATGGATATAGCACTATGGGTTGGAATACAATATGATGATCGGGATTGTGTGGAGAAGACAAAAAAGGAGAGAGTCTCACATTGACAAGGATAATCAACGGGCTATGGAGATGCCCGTCAATTGATGTCAACATGAGGAGTAGGGATTGCCATGCAACGGATGCACTAGAGCTATAAATGTATGAAAGCTCAACAAAAGAAACTAATGGGTGTGCATCCAACTTGCTTGCTCACGAAGACCTAGGGCATTTTGAGGAAGCCCATCGTAGGAATATACAAGCCAAGTTCTATATTGAAAAATTCCCACTAGTATATGAAAGTGATAACATATGAGACTCTCTATATGAAGAACATGGTGCTACTTTGAAGCACAAGTGTGGCAAAAAGATAGTAACATTGCCCCCTTTTTTATTTTTTTGGGCCTTCCTTTTTTATTTGGCCTTTTTTTGCCTTTCTTTTTTTTGGCCTTTCATTTTTTTATTTGGGGACAATGCTCTAATAATGATGATCATCACATTTCTATTTATTTACAATTCATGAATTACAACCCAAAACTATAACAATATATGACTCTATATGAATGCCTCCGGCGATGTACCGGGATGGGCAATGAATCAAGAGTGACATGTATGAAAAATATGCATGGTGGCTTTGCCACAAATACGATGTCAACTACATGATCATGCAAGGCAATATGACAATGATGATGCGTGTCATGATGATGAACGGAACGGTGGAAAGTTGCATGGCAATATATCTCAGAATGGCTATGGAAATGCCATAATAGGTAGGTATGGTGGCTGTTTTGAGAAAGATATAAGGAGGTTTATGTGTGATAGAGCGTATCGTATCACGGGGTTTGGATGCACCGGCGAAGTTTGCACCAACTCTCAAGGTGAGAAAGGGCAATGCACGGTAGCGAAGAGGCTAGAAATGATGGAAGGGTGAGAGTGCGTATAATCCATTGACTCAACATTAGTCATAAAAAACTCATATACTTATTGCAAAAACCTACAAGTCATGAAAAACCAAGCACTACGTGCATGCTCCTAGGGGGATAGATTGGTAGGAAAATACCATCGCTCGTCCCCGACCGCCACTCATAAGGATGCACAATCAAGAACACCTCATGTTTCAAATTTGTTACACAACTTTCACCATACGTGCATGCTACGGGACTTGCTAACTTCAACACAAGCATTATTTAAATTCATAATCACCCAACTAGCATGACTCTAATATCACTACCTCCATATCTCAAAACAATTATCAAGTATCAAATTGATCATAGCATCCAATTCACTTCCTATGATAGTTTTTATTATACCCAACTTGGATGCTCATCATTCTAGGACCAATTTTATAACCATAGAAAATATCATGCTGTTCTAAGAGACTCTCAAAATAATATAAGTGAATCATGAGAGATTAACAATTTTTACAAAATTAAGCCACCGCCGTGCTCTAAAAGATATAAGTGAAGCACTAGAGCAAAAACTATCTAGCTCAAAAGATATAAGTGAAGCACATAGAGTATTCTAATAAATTCCAATCAAGTGGGTTTCTCCAAAAGGTGTGTACAGCAATTATGATTGTGGTAAACTAAAAAGCAAAGACTAATATCATAGAAGACGCTCCAAGCAAAACACATATCATGTGGCGAATAAAAATATAGCTCCAAGTAAAGTTACCGATAGACAAAGAGGAAAGAGGGGATGCCTTTTGGGGCATCCCCAAGATTAGGCTTTTGGCTATTCTTTAATATCTTGGGGTGCCTTGGGCATCCACAAGCTTAGGCTCTTTCCACTCCTTATTCCATAGTCCATCATTACCCAAAACTTGAAAACTTCACAATACAAAATTCAACAGGAAATCTCATAAGCTCCGTTAGTGCAAGAAAGCAAAACCACCACATAAGGTACTGTAATGAACTCATTCATTATTTATATTGGTGTTAAACCTACTGTATTTCAACTTTTCTATGGTTCATACCCTTACATACTAGCCACAGATGCATCAAAATAAGCAAACAACACACAAAAAACAGAACCTATCAAAAAACAGAACAGTCTGTAGAAATCTGTAACTCTAGAATACTTATATAACTCTAAAACTCCTAACAAAATAGGAAGTCATGGGCAATTTGTCTTCTGATCTACAGCAAAAAGAATCAACGCAAAAGGACGTTTCTGTGAATTACTAAAATTATTTTTGTGCGTGCAAAGTTTCTGTTTTTCAGCAGAATCAAATTAACTATCACCATAGGTTATCCTATAGGTTCTGCTTGGCACAAACACTAATTAAAACATAAAAACACATCTAAATAGAAGGTAGATGCAAAATTTATTACTAAACAGAAGCAAAACCAAAAAACACAAATAAAATTGGGTTGCCTCCCAACTAGCGCTATCGTTTAATGCCCCTAGCTAGGCATAAAAGCGAGGAAAGATCTAAGTAGTGCCATCTTTGGCACTCAATTCATAAGTAGCTCGCGTGATAGATTCATAAGGTAATTTGACTTTATTTCTTGGAAAGTGCTCCATGCATTTCCTTAATGGAAGTTGGAATCTAATATTCCCTTCCTTCATATCAATAATCACACCAATCGTTCTAAGGAAAGGTCTACCAAAATAATAGAACAAGAAAGATTGCAATCTATATCAAGAATGATAAAATCTACGGGCACCAAATTCCTATTTGCAACAATGAGAACATCATTGATCCTTCCCATTGGCGTTTTAATGGTGGAATCCGCAAGGTGCAAATTTAAAGAGCAATCATCAAGGTCATGGAAACCTAGAATATCACAGAAAGTTTTCGGAATCGTGGAAACACTAGCACCCAAGTCACACAAAGCATAACACTCATGATCTTTAATTTTAATCTTTATAGTAGTTTCCCACTCATCGTTAAGTTTTCTAGGTATAGAAACTTCCAAATTAAGTTTTTCCTCAAAAGATTGCATCAAGGCATCACAATATGTTTCGTAAAAGCTTTATTTTGACTATAAGCATGTGGAGAATTCACAACGGATTGCAACAAGGAAATACAATCTTCTAAAGAACAATTATTATAATTAAATTCCTTGAAATCCAAGATAGTGGGTTCAATGCTATTTAAAGTCTTGACCTCTCCAATCCCACTTTTACCAAATTTAGCATCAAAATCTAAGAACTCCGAATCATTGGGACGCCTTTTATCTAAAGTTGACTCATCTCCAGTCCCATCATTATTAAGATTCATATTGCAAAACAAAGATCTAATAGGGTACACATCAATAACTTTAAGATCTTCATCATTATTTTCATGGAAACTAGAAGAACACGCCTTTACAAAGCAATCTTTCTTAGCACTCAATCTAGCGGTTCTTTCTTTGCACTCATCAATGGAATTATCATATCTTTGAGAGACTCAATGATATCATGCTTAGGAGGAGTAGCTCTAAGTTTCAAAGAATCAAATCAAGCGAAAGTGTATCAATGTTCCTAGCCAAATCATCAACTTTAAGCAATTTTTCTTCAAGCATGGCATTAAAATTCTTTTGAGAGATCATAAATTCTTTCACACTATTCTCAAAATTAGAGGGCATCTTATTATAATTACCATAAGAATTTTTGTAGGAATTTACATAATTATTAGAGGAATTACTAGGGAACGGTCTATGATTAAAGTTTCCTCTATAGGCATTCTTACCAAAATTATTCCTACCAACAAAATTCACATCCATAGATTCATTACTATTCTCAATCAAAGTAGACAAAGGCATATCATTGGGATCAATAGAAGCACTCTTAGTAGCAAAAAATTTGATAAGTTCATCCATCTTTCCACTCAAAATATTAATTTCTTCTATAGCATGCACTTTCTTACTAGTAGATCTTTCGGTGTGCCATTAAGAATAATTAGCCATAATATTATAAAGGATTTTTGTAGCTTCTCCTAAGGTGATTTCCATAAACGTGCCTCCCGCGGCCGAATCTAAAAGATTTCTAGAAGCAAAATTCAACCCGGCATAGAAATTTTGTATGATCATCCATAAATTCAAACCATGAGTAGGGCAATTGTGAATCATCAATTTCATTCTTTCCCAATATTGGGCAACATGCTCATGATCAAGTTGTTTAAAATTCATAATATCGTTCCTAAGAGAGATGATCTTAGCTGGAGGAAAATACTTAGAGATAAAAGCATCTTTGCACTTATTCCATGAATCAATACTATTCTTAGGCAAAGACGAAAACCAAACTTTAGCACGATCTCTAAGTGAAAACGGAAAAAACTTCAATTTAACAATATCATTATCCGTATGTTTCTTCTTTTGCATGTCACACAAATCAACAAAGTTGTTTAGATGGGTAGTGGCATCTTCACTAGGAAGGCCGGAGAATTGATCTTTCATAACAAGATTCAGCAAAGCAGCATTGATTTCACAAGACTCAACATCATTAAGAGGAGAAATCGGAGTACTAAGGAAATCATTATTATTGGTATTGGAAAAATCACACAATTTGGTATTATCTTGCGCCATCGCAACAAGTAATCCAACACACAAGCAAACAAAAAGGCAAGCGAAAGAGAGAGGAGGTTGGGAAAGAGAAGGCAAATAAAACGGCAAGGGTGAAGTGGGGGAGAGGAAAACGAGAGGCAAATGGCAAATAATGAAAGTGCGAGGCAGATGAGTTTGTGATGGGTACTTGGTATGTCTTGACTAGAGTGAAGACCTCCCCGGCAACGGCGCCAGAAATCCTTCTTGCTACGTCTTGAGCTTGTGTTGGTTTTCCTTGAAGAGGAAAGGGTGATGCAGCAATAGTAGCGTAAGTATTTCCCTCAGTTTTTGAGAACCAAGGTATCAATCCAGTAGGAGGCTCCTCAAAAGTCCCACGCACCTACACAAACAAACAAGAACTCACAACCAACGCAATAATGGGGTTGTCAATACCTTCACGGCCACTTGCGAAAGTGAGATCTGATAGAGATAATATGACAAGATAAATATATTTTTGGTATTTTATAATATAGATTGGAAAAGTTAAGATGCAAATAAAAGTAGATTGAAAGCTTATATGATAAGAGATAGTCCAGGGGGCCATAGGTTTCACTAGTGGCTTCTCTCAAGAGAGCATAAGTATTACGGTGGGTGAACAAATTACTGTCGAGCAATTGATAGAAAAGCGAATACTTATGAGATTATCTAGGCATGATCATGTATATAGGTATCACGTCCGTGACAATTAGACCGACTCCTGCCTGTATCTACTACCATTATTGCACACACCGACCGCTATCCAGCATGCATCTAAAGTACTAAGTTCATAAAGAACAGAGTAACACATTAAGAAAGATGACATGATGTAGAGGGATAAACTCATGCAATATGATATAAACCCCATCTTTTTATCCTCGATGGCAACAATACAATACATGCCTTCTGCCCCTGCTGTCAATGGGAAAGGACATCGCAAGATTGAACCCAAAGCTAAGCACTTCTCCCATTGCAAGAAAGATCAATCTAGTAGGCCAAAGCAAACTGATAATTCGAAGAGACTTGCAAAGATAACTTAATCACACATAAAAGAATTCAGAGGAGATTCAGATATTTATCATAGATAAACTTGATCATAAACCCACAATTCATCGGATCTCAACAAACACACCGCAAAAAGAGTTACATCAAATAGATCTCCAAGAAGATCGAGGAGAACATGGTATTGAGATTCAAAGAGAGAGAATAAGCCATCTAGCTAATAACTATGGACCCGAAGGTCTATGGTAAACTACTCACAACTCATCGGCGAGGCTATGGTGTTGATGTAGAAGACCTCCGTGGTCGATTCCCCCTCCGGCAGAGCGCCGGCGAAGACTCCAAGATGGGATCTCACGGATACAGAAGGTTACGGCGGTGGAAATAGTTTTTTGTGGTCGCTTATGATGTTTTCGGGGTACATGGGTATATATAGGAGGAAGAAGTAGGTCGATGGACGCCCGAGGGGCCCACAAGATAGGGGGCGCGCCCAGTAGGGGGGCGCACCCTCCACCCTCGTGGCCGCCTCATTTATTTCTTGACTTCCACTCCAAGTCCTCTGGATCACGTTCGTTCCAAAAATCACGCTCCCGAAGGTTTCATTCCGTTTGGAGTCCGTTTGTTATTCCTTTTCTTCGAAACACTGAAATAGGCAAAAAAAACAGCAATACGGGTTGGGCCTCCGGTTAGTAGGTTAGTCCCAAAAATGATATAAAGTGTAAAGTAAAGCCCATAAACATCCAAAACGGGTAATATAATAGCATGGAACAATCAAAAATTATAGATACGTTGGAGACGTATCAAACACCGGAAAGCCGAAACGCCCACTGGAAAACCAAGACTTCCACGCAGATGACGACAATCTTGATATGCCAGATTTTGCTGCTATAATAGCAGATTTCAAGGGCCCAGAAAAGGATATGATTGGGTACAAGGATCTGCCAACCATTGATGTGAACTTCAAGAAAGAATTGTATCCAGGTTGCAAAACGAAATATTCCAGGTTGAGTGCCACCCTGGCGCTTCTCTGATTTAAAGCAGCAAACGGTCTATAAACAAGGGTTTCACAGAGATCATAGGTATTTTCAAAGATATTCTTCCGGAAGATAATGTGCTCCCCAGAAGCACGAATGAAGCGAAGAAAATTGTTTTCCCATTGGAACTTGAAGTACAGAAGATACATGCTTGTGTGAATGATTGTATATTGTACCCTGGTGAGTACAAAGATTTTCGTGGATGTCCCACATGCAGCATGGATGATACTAGTGCAAGAGAGCAAAGGAGAAGTACAAATTGGACGACGAGATCAAGACAGGAATCTCGTTCAAGGTTGTTTGGTACTTGCCTTTAATTCCAAGGTTTAGGCGTTTGTATGCAAACCCTAGAGAGGCAAAGAGGTTGCGGTGGCATCGTGATGAGCGAATTGCGGATAGGTTTATGAGGCACCCAAAAGATAGGGCTCAGTGGGAATTAATTGACAACAAGTTTGAAAAATTTGCCACGGATCCTAGAAGTATAAGGCTCGGGGAGTGTACTGACGGGATGAATCCTTTTGGCGATATGAACACCAATCACAACGAATGGCCGGTGCTTCTGTGCATATATAACCTAGCTCCCTGGTTGTGTATGAAGAAAAAATACGTTATGATGTCAATGATTATCCAAGGCCCGAAGCAACCTGGAAATGACATCGACATTTACTTTCAGCTACTGGTAGAAGAACTGCTGACAATGTGGATAGGTGCGCCTGTTGTAAAATGTTATGATGCTTATAGAAAGGAGATTTTTGATCTACAGGCGATGTTGGTGCACACCATTCAAGATATGCCATCATTAGGCAACACATCGGGGCAGAAAACGAGGGGAAATGTAGGGTCTGTCACATGCATGGATAGGACAGCTAGCAGAAGACTTCCCAACTCACGCAAAATAGTGTATTTGTGTCATCATACGTTCTTGCGGATGAAACACCCATAACGAAAGATGAAAGATGAATTTGATGGTACGGGAGAGGTAGTTGTGGCCCCAATACCCTATGACGGGGAGGTGGTCCACAACATGGCTAAAAATGTTGTGCTTGGCAAGAACCACCCTTTGACGGTGAAACTAACACCGAAGGATCAAGTGTTTAAGAAGAAATCGGTGTTCTGGAAATTACCTTACTGGGAGATTCTACGTGTACGTCACTGCATCGATGTCATGCACGTAGAGAAGAACGCGTGTGAAAGCATCCCTGGTACTCTGCTCAAGATTAAACGTAAAAGAAAGCATGGTGACCGTTCACAGCTCGATATGCTTGTTGATTAATCACAACGCAAGAGTTAAGCAGAAGGTGATGACAAATTCATCAAAGCTTGCCAGAGTTACAATTTCAGTAAAAAAGAAGCAACACAGTTCTTCACCTATTTGTTGTCAGTTAAGACACCCTCTTCCTACTGCGCAAACATCAGAAGTCTCATGGATGTGAGCTCAGATAAAATGAAGTTGGGACACATGAAGTCACATGATTGTCACGTAATGTTGACACAAATCCTCCAGGTGGCCATCAGGAATCTGATGGACAAATATATAAGGGACACACTCATTGACCTCTGTGATTTCTTCAACAAACTATGGCAGAAAGTTGTAGATCCTGAAGAGTTGGATAATATGCAAGATGATATTGCAAGAATATTGTCCAACATAGAGATGTTTTTCCCACCGTCATTCTTTGATGTCATGGTCCATCTCACTGTGCACCTTGTCGACGAGATAAAGTATTGTGGTCCTGTGTTTCTTCCCAACATGTATCCCTTCGAGCGGTTCATGGGAATACTGAAGCGCTTTTGTCGGAACCGAAACCATCCACAGGCAAGCAGCCTACAAGGTTATATATACCGCGGAGGAGGTGGTTGAGTTTTGCACCGAATACATGAAACAAAGACCTATAGGTTTGCCCCTCTCACGCCACGAGGGAAGGCTGAAAGGTAAGTCGGTCCTTACTGGCACACAAATGGCTGCACCCGGAGAATTGGCAGAGAAAGCCCATTTGATGGTACTGCTTAATAGCCCAGTTCTCATTGCTTATGCCGAAGAACACTTGGTGGAGATACGCCAAAGCTTCTTACCAATGGTGCCTTCATCAGAAGTGGAGATGAAGGAGCACACTAAGAAGTACGCCGGATGGCTGAAGAATCATTTGGCACAAGAACCCATCGATGACATTGCTACGTGGTTGGCACAAAAGCCATCACCTACAGTGTTGACGTACCAGGCATATGACATAAATGGATACACATTCTACACCGAGGAACGTGATAAGAAGACCTTGTATCAGAACAGCTCTGTTCGAATAGAATGCATGACTGTAAATGAAGCTGATAAAAGGGTATACTATGGAACCATCAAAGAGATTTGGGAGGTTGATTATGTGAAAGTTAAGGTGGCATTATTCAGGTGCGGATGGATCCCTCTTGATCAGGTAAGTATTGATGAGTACAAGAAGACCTGTGTTAACAGGACAACGATGGCATATCACGCGGACCCATTCATTCTTGCTAACGATGCTACCCAGATTTTCTTTGTGGAAGACCCCATGCATAATAACTGCCATTTAGCAATGCATGGGAAGAGAAGGGTACTGGGTGTCAACTATGTTGCCTATCCGGACGAGTACGATGAATTTGATGAGTTGCCAGCCAAGGGATCGCGCACCAGTGCAATAGAGAAGCGTAAAATCATCAAAAACCCCAAGTTCATTCGGGGTCAACTTAATGATCCCAGTTCCTCCATGTACATGGGAATTAAGTCGTAAGACTAGTCTTTATGCCTACCCTGCAACTTAATTCGTTCAATTTAGAACTATTGCGTGTACTGAATTTGTGAGTTATGCCTGGTTTTCTGTTGATGTAAGAACCGTTAATATGTTGACCTTGATATGCTGTCAGCTCAGGCAATGAATATGAACTGTTTTTTGTTATTATTATTATTATTATTATTATTATTATATCATAGAGGTAGCACACTCAACCGATCTCACTACAGTATGTGTGAACAAAAATATGCAATCTGGTTTGCGAATAGCACAAGGTTCGTTGATGAAAGCGATGTGTCTACCAAACCCCGCCACCCCGCCCACGATCTGAGTCGTGCTTTCTGATTGGCCAGAACCCAAACCCCACATATCGTACGTCTCCACCATTGGATGATCCCAAATCGAACGACGATCCTCATCCCTTTCGACAGCACATGCAGTCCCGGTTGTAATTTTATTTTTATGCACAAAATGCACGTTAATTTGAAAAAATGTCTTAACTATAGCTAACGATACCTGAAATGCGCTAGAAAATCAAACCCGTGGTATAATGGTGATTGTGTACCATGGGAAGTTTTATGAGGCCAAACGATGAAGTCACCGACCACAGGAGTTCGAATTGACACGTCTCCTTTTGGAAAATCACGATCCTTCATGTGAGATGCTCCAGTTTGGAAGGAGCGGTCATCAAAACTTGTGCCAAACTTTACTATTTTTTTTCCACGGGGTCGTGAGAGCACGCCACATGCACACATCAATTTTGATGATGTTCGAACTCCATCTGAATTTTTTGTAATTAAAATACCAACTAGGCCTACGCCAGTGGCCGCACCTCGCGGCCGAAATGTTTGAAACTTCTCCCCGCTTCTTGAACAAACGGATGAAAACTCACAAAACAACGCACAAATGATCTGTACAATTTTGCTAGGCTGATAGTAAGGGGGTATCATAGCTAGT
The DNA here is from genome assembly GCF_018294505.1 of Triticum aestivum. Lineage (NCBI taxonomy): Eukaryota > Viridiplantae > Streptophyta > Magnoliopsida > Poales > Poaceae > Triticum > Triticum aestivum. Next base: position 124,438,920 of record NC_057807.1, on the reverse strand, counting down.
ATCATGCATGCCAACTAGGCAATTTTGATGAGCTGTCATAGAATTAATTAAACGACGAAAGAGAGGGTTAAGTTTCATATCATGAAATTGTATCATAATAAATGTTATGCTACTATGTGTCATGCATGACAATATAAATAAAGTACTACATATGATACTAGCTACTCTATGATACTATGCATTAGAGCAAGTAAGTACACAATAGAGTGACATAAGACTAACGACAATGGGTAGTAACATAGAATGTTACTAGTCTATGTTACTACCTCTATAGTGGGGGTAACATATGTGTAGTAACATGCAACACTTCATTTATTAGGCTATAGACTCATCTTGCCTTGAGATGTGTGATGTGATATGTCCATTTTGCGTCATGCTTTTATATCGATATTTATTGCATTATGGGTTGTTATTACTCATTATGTCACAATACTTATGCCTATTCTCTCTTATTTTACAAGGTTTACATGAAGAGGGAGAATGCCGGTAGCTGGAATTCTGGGCTGGAAAAGGAGCAAATATTAGTGACCTATTTTGCACAACTCCAAAAGTCCTGAAACTTCACAGAGGCACATTTTGGAATATATAAAAAATATTGGAGGAAGAATCAACCAGACGGGGCCCACACCCTAGCCATGAGGGTGGGGGGCGCCCTACCCCCTAGGCGCGCCCTGTCATGGTTCTAAGACTGACAGTAGAAAGGGGGGTAGGTACGAAGAGGCAAGATCTCAGCTATGGTGAAGGTGTACACACGAGATTTACGAGTTCAGGCCCTTCTCGGTGGAAGTAATAGCCCTACGTCTCGGTGCCCGGAGGCTGTCGACTGGATTATATGTGTGTGATGTTACAGGGGTGCGAACCCTTGTCCCATAGGGGGGGTGGCTTATATAGACTGCGCCAGGACCCCAACCATCCTCCATTACAAGGGGCTTAATGTACATAAAGTAGGGGAGTTACTGGTAACGCTAGCCTTAAGTGTTATTTATGACCTTAAAGACTACGGAGTGAACGCCTGACCGTTGCAATGCTGTGTGACTCCTGATCTTCGGTAGGTCGAGTGACTCCTTGAGTGGTCGAGTGGCAATAGGTAGGGGTCGCCCGAGTGATATGATTGTCGAGTGAATTGCACTCGACATCTTTGGCTGGGCGTCCCTTGTTGTCTCTTGGACTTCTTATCTTCCAGGGTAGTGGCCTTGGGTAGGACGTATAGGTCAGGCCTATGACCCTACCCCAGGTCTGTATCCTCATCAGTAGCCCCCAAATGGATTAAGGTTCCAGTTGAAAGTAGGTTGAATTTGAACTTGTTCTGAGCTTTGCACCTCGCGAGCGTTTTTCTGCAAGATGGAAAACTCATGTTGGTACTTCAGCATCGATTCAATCGCCTTGATCCATTCAAAGAGTGGTCGACTGAACTTATAGCATCGTCTGCCGAGTGTTGTATTAGAGTGCAAGATCTTTGGCACGATTGATTGCAGTGTATCCCAGATTTCACGGGATACGAAATTTCGGGGAAGCACGCAGGACGGGGAGCGCTGAAGTAGGCAAAGCGGATAAACAATGATGCCTCGATTTCCATGCCGCCTTTTTCGCCACGTACGTTGCACGCGACTGTTGCGGGATTTGACAGGATCGCTTGGTCCCACGCGTCAGCCACTCGGAAGCAACCCTTTATAAGGCGACGGGGCCGAGGCGTCTGCACTGTGCACGTCTGTTTCTCTTTCTTCTTCCTCCGCTTCTCCACCACACCTGGCTCTTCTGCTCTCGACGCTGCCGCTCTGCCGCCATGGTGAAGGACAAGATGGTGGCGCTGGAGCGTGCAAAGAAGGAGACAGGGGCGGCGAAAGGCAAGAAGCAGAACTGGAGGTCGTCATCGCGCGCGGGGCTACCGCCAGGATGGATCCAGGGCGATTGGATCTGGTCTTTGCTCCGGCAAGAAGATCTGGACAAGATGGCGGAGTCCAGACTGATCGCCAAGGGAGCGGCAAGGCTGCCAGAGGGGGAGATGGAGCCGTAGCCTCGACCGTGTGAGTGTGTACTGCTCGCCACCCACGTCGATCGGGGTTTTTCGCTCCCTCCGCACCCATTCTTCCGGGGATTTCTGAATTTCTTCGGTGCTCAACTCCAGCATTTTTCTCCCAACACCATCACGTATCTGGCCGCGTTCGTGTCGATGTGTGAAAACTTTTTGGGGTGTCGACCGCACTGGGGTCTTTTCAAACATATCTTCACCATCCGTTCCCAGTCGGTCAAGAAAGCAAAAATGAGTGACTCAAATACCCATGTCATCCCGATGTGTGGGGGTTTGGGTATTCAGAAGAGGCATAGGAGTTCTTTCCCTGCTATGACTCTCCTTGAATCGGTTAGAGGCTGGCAGTCGACCTAGTTCTACTACCAGGACGTCGCAACTCCAGGTCAGTCGACTGGCCTTCCCCACTTCACATTCGACCGTGTTCAGACTCCTCCACTGAAAGTGACTACTGCTGAGAACATGGGGACGAAGATGTTGGTGGAGAAAGTGGTCCAACTTATTAATGAGGGTGTCACCGGCCTGGACCTGCTAGAAGTGTTCCTCAGTCGACGCATCCAACCTCTTCAGGCTCGTGACCATCCTATGTGGTTGTACTCCGGATCTGAAGACACCGCTCGGGTCCATCCAGAGGAAGTTCCACCGAAGACCGTGGCTATGTGGTTGAAGAGTATCACAGGCAATCAGGACAACCCCAGAGGATCCAGGCGGGTCATCCCCTTCAGAGACGACAATCAGCCCGACAAGGTATGCTCTTTATTCCGACTGCCTTGCATATATGTTCTGACTGTACTTGATGTCGACTAAATTTTACTCAACTTTTTGTCTTGTAGGTTTTCACTGAGATGTATTCGATGACAAACGGCAAACAAGCTCTGGAGCAGGGCCAGGAGGGAGAGGCCAGCGCAGAGGAGAGTGGTGACTGGGAGTCTTCGGATGAAGCGGAGGAGGAGGAGAGCGAGGAGTCGGACGACAAGGAAGAAGTCGACTTGCCGCCGCGCTCCGAACACCGATCTAAGCAGCACCATGACCCGGCGGGCGGGCGCGGGAAGAACGTGGCTCCGAGTACTCACACTCAGAAGCGCACTCGGATGTCGACTCCGGAGCCGAGGGAGAAGGTCGCCAAGCAGCCCAAGGTTGCTCCTCCCAAGGCTCGTAAGACTTTGCCGCGGATCAAGATGGACGTCCCTGTTGCTTCGGGGTGAGTATCTCGCTTGTGTTTGCATAGGCCGATTGAAGTTTTTGTTCTGACCAACCGGATCATGTATCTTTCTAGCCCCACCTCTGCTGCCACTGACATGGACATCGATAAGGCACCAGGAGACGAGGAGGCCACCTCTCGAGCTGGTAAGTCCGTTCGACCAGGCTTCATTTAGTCGAGTGGATCGTCAATCGGCTGAATTTCTGATATTTCTCCCTTTCTGTAGTTCCGCAAGAGGTCGTCGTGCTCCCTGATGATGAATAAGAAGAAGCGCCTCTACAGGAGAGGAGGAAGAGGATTGGGGGCTCAAGTAGGCAGAGGCTTGAAGTTCAATTCCCTCAGTCGATGCCGGTGCTTGAGGCGGTGGTCGAACGTTCCGGAGAACCGGTTCGGACCAATGTCACATTCGCCAACCCACTGACGATTGACCGTCCGTCGGGATCGACTGCTCCGACTCCTGCCGCTCCAGTGCAACTCCATGCATCTGACTCAGTAACTGCTTCGACTGCCTTGGAGCCATCACTCTTCGCCGCATATCAGACCCAGACGACTCGCCGAGTGCCACCAAGGAGGCTCTTCGCTAGGTGAACCTTGTCATGGAGCAGGTGAAGGTGATGCACGAGGCTAGTCAGGTGGCTTACAATGCCAGCATTGCCCTGCAGACCAATGTTCAGGTCAGCGAACTCCGACTGAACTTTTGAATGTTGTTTTATATCCGATCACCCACTGGGGTGTGCCTTTGTTTAGAGTTTAGGAAATCTTCCACTCCACTTGACTCGAGCTGAGTCTTAGTAAACTGTCTGGATTAGTGGGGGCACGCCGAGTGCACCCACTAGGTGTAGTCCTCGAGACCACGGTCGACTACTGGCAGTCGGCTGAGGTCTTAGAACCTCATCTTTTTTTTGACTCACGCTGGGCAGACCCTGCTGAGTGTTGATCTAAACCAGTGGGGGCACGCTAAGTGCACCCACTAGGTGTAGTCCCCGAGACTACTGTTGAATATTTGATTCGGCAGTAGTCTTAGAGTAACTTTTCACTGTCATTGTCTCTTATTTCTGTCGACTGACATATCTCTCTCGCTGACTGCAGAGGTCTTGTGATCTTGGAGCTCGACTTTCCGAGTTAAAGAAGAAGCATGTCAGCGTTGAACTTGATCTTGAACTCGCAAAGAAGAACCTCAAGACTGCTCAACAAGAGACGGCCATCATGGGAGTTGACCATTTGACTGTCTTGCCTACTTAGTAGGTCGCATCTTTCACTGCTTTTTCTTTCAGTCTCTTTGAACCGAGTGACTTCACACAAGCAGATGTGCGTAGTGAAAACCGTCAACTTCAGGCTCGTCTGAAGAGTGTTGTTTCTTTAGAGAGAATGAAGGAAGCTTTGGAGAAGAAGGACCAGGACCTTCCTGCTGCTCAGAAGGAAGCACGTGAGAAGACAATGCTTGCGGAACAAAAGCTGGCTTTAGTCGGCAAGTTGGAAGAGGAGAACACGAAGTTGAAGACCGCCATCTCAGAAGCCAATCGAGAAGTAGAGCAAGTGAAGAAGGACAAGGAGAACCTGACCACTAAAGTCGGAGGCCTTAGAGCCAAGATAGGCAAGTTAGAGCCCCATCTGGGACAACTTGCCGTGAAACTAGTTCTGAAGCTTGAAGGTATGGTCACTCGACTGGTTAATTGTCGTCGATCGAAGTATGTTGTAATATTGTCGACTCATTGTTTTTCACGATAGAACAGAACTTTGCCAGGACTTTGAAAGCTGAAACCGGGCGGGTCGAGACAGGTCTCGACCCCATCAATTGTCCCATGAATGATGATGTTGCGATGAACTTGCTACGATTGGAATCACGCTTGGACGGTGTTGTTGCCTATCTGGCTCGACTGAAGGCTGCGATGACCCGAGTGGACGCCGAACTTTGGCCTCCGGCGGAACTTTCTCAAGACCTTGAGTCGCTGATGACTCGACTCAATCAAATTCCTGGCTGAGTGCAAGAGTGGAAGAAGTCATCTGCTCGCTATGGTGCTGATGTCGCCTTGTCATTGGTTCGAGTGCACTGCAAGGAGGCTAAAGAAGACAAGCTGGCGGCCCTCAAGGTAGTGAATACTAAGAAGCACTCCTTCCAGTCCTTCATGGACACCTTCCTTGCGGCAGCCACTCGTATTGCCGACAACATCGACCTTGACAGCTTCTGCGATCCAGCCAGCCCTTCTCCCGCCGAGTGACTGAAAAAACATTATGCTTCACCCTCATTTGCCTTGGAATGTCGAGTGATTTTGTAATCGTTAAAACTCCTTCGGGCCTGACGCCCGAGTACTTTAATCTGCGGTTAGAAACCTTTGGGCTTATCTTTGAATATGTTGTGTTTATCTTCGAGTGAAACTCGTTCTTCTCTTGGATTGGTATTTGTACGTTCGATGCAGCTTCTGAGGAAGAATCCACAGTCGACATGTTGGACGAGCCTTGAGCAGCATTGATCAGCTCATCAGCAAGGCACTCAACAATGGTGTTGATGTTCCTATCAGCAGTTTACCTTGGCACCAGCCGTTGGATGGGCCTTTGACAGTGCGCACAATCTCGTCCTTCTTCTTGACGGTGCAGCCCCAAAGGGGGGGTCGACCCGCACCACTCGGCAGGACTGGTCAGCTCATGAAAGCAGCTCATCTTAGCTCTAGCTGTTGGATGAGCCTTTGGCAGCATTGATCGGCTCATCAGTGAGGCATTCAACAATGGCCTTGACGTTCCTGAAAGTGGCTCTCCTTGGCAACACGCTCAATCTCGTCCTTCTTGATGGTGCAGCTCTGAGGAGGGGGTCGTGGTCGACCCGCACCTTGCTGTGCTTGTGGATCAGGATGGAGCGTATGGCTAAGTCCCCGAGCGAGAAGATCAGTTTTCATTCGGAATGATTTTTCAAACTTAGGCGAGTACTGGACTGCAGCTAAGCCTCCGAGTGGGAGGATTTCTCACCACTCAGTAGGATTTTTCAAACTTAGGCGAGTACTGGACTGCAGCTAAGCCCCCGAGTGGGAGGATTGCTCACCACTCGGTAGGATTTTTCAAACTTAGGTGAGTACTGGACTGCAGCTAAGCCCCCGAGTGGGAGGATTGCTCACCACTCGGTAGGATTTTTCAAACTTAGGCGAGTATTGGATTGCAGCTAAGCCCCCGAGTAGGAGGATTGCTCACACTCGGTAGGATTTTTCAAACTTAGGCGAGTACTGGACTGCAGCTAAGCCCTCGAGTGGGAGGATTGCTCTCACAATCTCGTCCTTCTTCTTGACGGTGCAGCCCCGGGGGGAGGTCATGGTCGACCCGTACCGTTTGGTAGGACCTTTTAAACTTAGGCGAGTACTGGACTGCAGCGAAGCCTCCGAGTGAGAGGCTGGCTCACCACTCGGTAGGATTTTCTAACACTTAGGCGAGTATTGGACTGCAGCTAAGCCTCCGAGTGAAAGGCTGCCTCACCACTCGGCAGGACTTTTTTAACACTTAGGCGAGTACTGGACTGCAGCTAAGCCTCCAAGTGGGAGGCTGGCTCACCACTCGGAAGGTTTTCTTTAACACTTAGGTGAAATGGATTCGCAGCTAAGCCTCTGAGTGAGAGGCTGGCTCACCACTCGGTAGGATTTTTTTAACACTCAGGCGAAACGGATTCGTGGGCGCGCCCCCCTACCTCGTGGGCCCCTCGGAGCTCCACCGACGTACTCCTTCCTCCTATATATACCTACATATCCCCGTATGATCAGAACAGGAGCCAAAAACCTAATTCCACCGCCGCAACCTTCTGTATCCACGAGATCCCATCTTGGGGCCTATTCCGGAGCTCCGCCGGAGGGGGCATCCACCATGGAGGGCTTCTACATCATCACCATAGCCCCTCCGATGAAGTGTGAGTAGTTTACTTCAGACCTTCGGGTCCATAGCTAGTAGCTAGATGACTTCTTCTCTCTTTTTGGATCTCAATACAATGTTCTCCCCCTCTCTCGTGGAGATCTATTCGATGTAATCTTCTTTTTCGGCGTGTTTGTTGAGACCAATGAATTGTGGGTTTATGATCCAGTATTATCTTTGGAAAATATTTGATTCTTCTCTGAATTCTTTTATGTATGATTGAGTTATCTTTGCAAGTCTCTTCGAATTATCCATTTGGTTTGGCCAACTAGATTGGTAGTTCTTGCAATGGGAGAAGTGCATGGCTTTGGGTTCAATCTTGCGGTGTCCTTACTCAGTGACAGAAAGAGTTGCAAGGCACGTATTGTATTGTTGCCATCGAGGATAACAAGATGGGTTTTTTATCATATTGCATGAATTTATCCCTCTACATCATGTCATCTTGCTTAAAGCGTTACTCTGTTTTTAACTTAATACTCTAGATGCATGTTGGATAGCGGTCGATGAGTGGAGTAATAGTAGTAGATGCAGAATCGTTTCGATCTACTTGTCACAGACGTGATGCCTATATACATGATCATTGCCTAGATATGCTCATAACTATGCTCAATTCTGTCAATTGCTCAACAGTAATTTGTTCACCCACCGTAGAATACTTATGCTCTTGAGAGAAGCCACTAGTGAAACCTATGGCCCCCGGGTCTATTCTCATCATATCAATCGATATCACTTTATTTACTTTCTTTGCTTTTACTTTGCCTTTACTTTTTACTTTGCATCTATCTATCAAAAATACCAAAAATATTATCTCTATCAGATCTCACTCTCGTAAGTAACCGCGAAGGGATTGACAACCCATAAGCATTGGTTGCGAGTTGCTATCGTGTTGTGCAGGTATGAGGGACTTGCGCGTGACCTCCTACTGGATTGATACCTTGGTTCTCAAAACTGAGGGAAATACTTACGCTACTGTGCTGCATCATCCTCTCCTCTTCGGGGAAAACCAACGCAAGCTCGAGACATGGATTGTGTGGAATAGAATATGATGATGGGGATTGTGTGGAGAAGACAAAAAAGGAGAAAGTCTCACATTGACGGAACGGCTATGGAGATGCCCATCAATTGATGTCAACATGAGGAGTAGGGATTGCCATGCAACGGATGCACTAGAGCTATTAATGTTCAACAAAATAAAACTAGTGGGTGTGCATCCAACTTGCTTGCTCATGAAGACCTAGGGCATTTGAGGAAGCCCATCGTAGGAATATACAAGCCAAGTTCTATAATGAAAAACTCCCACTAGTATAAAAAACAACTTATGAGACTCACTACATGAAGAACAAGGTGCTACTTTGAAGCACAATATATGAGACTCACTACATGAAGAACAAGGTGCTACTTGGAAGCACAATATATGAGACTCACTACATGAAGAACAAGGTGCTATTTTGAAGCACAAGTGTGGTAAAAGGATAGTAACATTTTCCCTTCTCTCTTTTTTTCTCATTTTTTGGGCCTTTTTTTATTTGGCCTTTCTTTTTTTTATTTGGGCTTCCTTGGCCTCTTTTTTTCTTTCGTCCGGAGTCTCATCCCGACTTGTGGGGGAATCATAGTCTCCATCATCCTTTCCTCACTTGGGACAATGCTCTAATAATGATGATCATCACACTTGTATTTTTCTTACAACTCAACAATTACAACTCGAAGCTAGAACAAGATATGACTCTATATGAATGCCTCTTGCGGTGTACCGGGATGGTGCAATGAATCAAGAGTGACATGTATTAAAAATAATGCATGGTGGCTTTGCCACAAATACGATGTCAACTACAAGATCATGCAATGGCAATATGACAAAAGTAAAGTATGTCATGATGAACGGAACGGTGGAAAGTTGCATGGCAATATATCTCGGAATGGCTATGGAAATGCCATAATAGGTAGGTATGGTGGCTGTTTTGAGGAAGATGTAAGGAGGTTTATGTGTGAAAGAGCGTATCATATCACGGGGTTTGGATGCACCGGCGAAGTTCGCACCAACTCTCAATGTGAGAAAGGGCAATGCACGGTACCGAAGAGGCTAGCAAAGGCAGAAAGGTGAGAGTGTGTATAATCCATGGACTCAACATTAGTCAAAAGAACTCATATACTTATTGCAAAAATTTAGAAGCCATCAAAAATCAAGTACTACGCACAATGCTCCTAGGGGGATAGATTGGTAGGAAAAGACCATCGCTCGTTGCCGACCGCCACTCATAAGGATGCACAAGCCAGGTACACTTCATGCTTCAAATTTGTTAGACAACTTTACCCATATGTGCATGCTACGGGACTTACAAACTTCAACACAAGTATTTCTCAATTTCACAACTACTCAACTAGCACGACTTTGATATTATTACCTCCATATCTCAAAACAATTACTAAGCATTAAATTTATCTTAGTATTCAATTCACTCAAAAGAAAGTTTCACATATCTTGAACACTAATTATATTAACATTAAGCAAATTACCATGCTATTAATGACTCTCAAAATAATCTAAGTGAAGCATGAGAGATCAAGTTTCTTTAAAACAAATCCACCACCATGCTCTAAAAGATCTAAGTGAAGCACTAGAGCATGCTCAAAAAGATATAAGTGAAGCACTATGAGCAAAACTATCAAGCTCAAAAGATATAAGTGAAGCACTATGAGCAAAACTATCAAGCTCAAAAGATATAAGTGAAGCACATAGATTATTCTAACAAATTCCAAATCATGTATGGCTCTCTCAAAAGGTGTGTACAGCAAGGATGATTGTGGTAGACTAACAAGCAAAGACACAAATAATACAAGACGCTACAAGCAAAACACATATCATGTTGGTGAATAAAAATATAGCTCCAAGTAAATTACTGATGGAAGTGGACGAAAGAGGGGATGCCTTCCGGGTCATCCCCAAGTTTTGACTTTTTGGTGTCCTTGGATTATCTTGGGGATGCCATGGGCATCCCCAAGCTTAGGCTCTTGCCACTCCTTGTTCCATAATCCATCAAAAGAATTCACCCAAAACTTGAAAACTTCACAACACAAAACTCAACAGAAATCTCGTGAGTTCCGTTAGAGAAAGAAAACAAAAGACTACTTCAAGTTAATGTAATGAACTCATTCTTTATTTATATTGGTGTTAAACCTACTGTATTCCAACTTTTCTATGGTTTATAAACTAATTTACTAGCCATAGATTCATCAAAATAAGCAAACAACACACGAAAAACAAAATCTGTCAAAAACAGAACAGTCTGAAGTAATCTTTAACTAACGCAAACTTCTGGAACTCTAAAAATTCTAAAAAAATAGGAAGTCCTGGAAAATTTGTTTATTGATCAGAATCAAAAAGAATCAACGCGAAATCACTCTCCAGTAAAAAATGGCAGCTAATCTCGTGAGCGCTAAAGTTTCTGTTTTTCAGCAGAATCAAATCAACTATCATCGTAGGTTATCCTATAGGCCCTACTTGGCACAAACACTAATTAAAACATAAAACCGCATCCAAACAGAAGGTATATGGATTATTTATTCCTAAACAGAAGCAAAAACAAAAAACACAAAATAAAATTGGGTTGCCTCCCAACAAGCGCTATCGTTTAACGCCCCTAGCTAGGCATTGATAATTTTAATGATGCTCACATCAAAGACAAGAATTAAAGAACAAAGAGAGCATCATGAAAACACGTGACAAACACATCTAAGTCTAACATATTTCCTATGCATAGGCATCTTATAGGCAAACAAATTATCATAGCAAGCAAAAACTAGCATATGCAAGGAAGCGGAAAGAAACAATAGCAATCTCAACATAACGAGAGGTAATTTATTATCATGAAAAATTTTATGACCATATTTTCCTCTCTCATAATAGTTACATGTAGGATCATAAGAAAATTCAACAATATAGCTATCACATAACATATTCTCAACACGATCCACATGCATGTAAAGTTGACACTCTTCCAAAATAGTGGGATTAACATTAACTAAAGTCATGACCTCTCCAAACCCACTTTTATCAAAAAGTTCATAAGATTGAACATTATCCAAATATGTGGGATCTAAAGTTGACACTCTTCCAAACCCACCTTCAATATTATTGCAAACACTATTATCAATCTCATATTCATCATGGGGATTAAATAAATTTTCAAGATCATAAGAAGAATCACCCCAATCATGATCATTGCAACAAGTAGAGGACATAACAAAACTAGCATCCCCAAGCTTAGGGTTTTGCATCTTATTAGCATAATTTACATTAAAATATTTTATCATAAAATCATTCCAATCATGCTTTTTATTTAAAGATCTATCATGAAGCACTTCATCACAATTTTCAGATCTACGGGTTTTAGGCAAAAGCTTATAAAGATAATCTAGTGCATCCAAATCACTAGGAATAGGTTCATCATAATTGGATCTCTTAAAAAGATTGGCAAGCAGATCAGGATCCATAGACTTTTAGCAATCAAAGATGCAAGCAAAAAAGAAGGCACAAGCAAACATAAAGGCAACGAGAAAACGCAACGGGAAAGAGAGGAGGAGATTGGGAAAGAGAGGGCGAATAAAATGGCAAGGGTGAAGTGGGGGAAGGAAAACGAGAGGCAAATGGCAAATAATATAATGCGAGAGATAGGGATTGTGATGGGTACTTGGTATGTTGACTTTTGCGTAAGCCTCCCTGGCAACAGCGTCAGAAATTCTTCTTGCTACATCTCGAGCTTGCGTTGGTTTTCCACGAAGAGGAGAGGATGATGCAGCACAGTAGCATAAGTATTTCCCTCAGTTTTTGAGAACCAAGGTATCAATCCAGTAGGAGGTCACGCGCAAGTCCCTCGTACCTACACAACACGATAGCAACTCGCAACCAACGCTTAGGGGTTGTCAATCCCTTCACGGTTACTTACGAGAGTGAGATCTGATAGAGATAATATTTTTGGTATTTTTGATAGATAGATGCAAAGTAAAAAGTAAAGGCAAAGTAAAAGCAAAGCAAGTAAATAAAGTGATATAGATTGATATGATGAGAATAGACCCGGGGGCCATAGGTTTCACTAGTGGCTTCTCTCAAGAGCATAAGTATTCTACGGTGGGTGAACAAATTACTGTTGAGCAATTGATATAATTGAGCATAGTTATGAGCATATCTAGGCAATGATCATGTATATAGGCATCATGTCTGTGACAAGTAGATCGAAACAATTCTGCATCTACTACTATTACTCCACTCATCGACCGCTATCCAGCATGCATCTAGAGTATTAAGTTAAAAACAGAGTAACGCTTTAAGCAAGATGACATGATGTAGAGGGATAAATTCATGCAATATGATAAAAACCCATCTTGTTATCCTCGATGGCAACAATACAATACGTACCTTGCAACTCTTTCTGTCACTGAGTAAGGACACCGCAAGATTGAACCCAAAGCCATGCACTTCTCCCATTGCAAGAACTACCAATCTAGTTGGCCAAACCAAACGGATAATTCGAAGAGAATTGCAAAGATAACTCAATAATACATAAAAGAATTAAGAGAAGAATCAAATATTTTCCATCGATAATACTGGATCATAAACCCACAATTCATCGATCTCAACAAACACACCACAAAAAGAAGATTACATCGAATAGATCTCCATGAGAGAGGGGGAGAACATTGTATTGAGATCCAAAAAGACAGAAGAAGCCATCTAGCTACTAGCTATGGACCCGAAGGTCTGAAGTAAACTACTCACACTTCATCGAAGGGGCCATGGTGATGATGTAGAAGCCCTCCATGGTGGATGCCCCCTCCGGCGGAGCTCCGGAACAGGCCCCAAGATGGGATCTCGTGGATATAGAAGGTTGCGGCGGTGGAATTAGGTTTTTGGCTCCTGTTCTGATCATACGGGGATACGTAGGTATATATAGGAGGAAGGAGTACGTCAGTGGAGCTCCGAGGGGCCCACGAAGTAGGGGGGCGCGCCCAGGGGGCGCGCGCCCTCCACCCTCGTGACCTCCTCGGAAGCTTCTTGGAGTAGGGTCCAAGTCTCCTGGATCACGTTCGGTGAGAAAATCACGTTCCCGAAGGTTTCATTCCGTTTGGACTCCGTTTGATATTCCGTTTCTTCGAAATACCGAAATAGGCAAAAAACAGCAATTCTGGGCTGGGCCTCTGGTTAATAGGTTAGTCCCAAAAATAATATAAAAGTGGAAAATAAAGCCCAATATAGTCCAAAACAGTAGATAAAGTAGCATGGAGCAATAAAAAATTATAGATACGTTGGAGACGTATCAATTCGCAGCTAAGCCTCCGAGTGAGAGGCTGGCTCACCACTCGGTAGGATTTTCTCTTCCACTTAGGCGAAGCGGATTCGCTGCTAAGGCACCCACTAGGGGATTTTAGAACATGTAAAAAATGAACAACAATCATTCGGAAGACTGTAAAATCATGTCTTTTGATAATCAAACTAAAAGGTACTTCTTATTACATCTCAATAATCTGAATACTTTAAGAGTAAAAGGGGCGGAGCAGTTCCGCATTCCAAGCGCGTGGCTCATTTTTAGTGTGCTCGACGTTGAAAATACGATACGCTCCATTGTGGAGCACTTTTTGGTGACGACGAAAGGGACTTCCCAAACAGGAGCGAGCTTGTGTGGTTTCTGCTGGTCCACTCGAAGAACCAAGTCTCCCTCCTGAAATGCCCGACCCCTTACGTTTCTGGCATGGAATCGACGCAGGTCTTTTTGATAAATGGTCGACCGGATGAAGCCCATCTCTCTTTCTACTTCCAGGAGATCGACGGCATCTTGCCGAGCCTGTTCTGCTTCCTCTTCTGAGAAGAGCTCAACTCGGGGCGCATTGTGGAGCAGATCACTCGGGAGTACGGCTTCGGCTCCGTAGACTAAGAAGAATGGAGTTTGACCAGTCGACCGATTGGGAGTTGTCCTCAATCCCCAAAGTACTGATGGAAGTTCATTGACCCAGGCCCCT